>NW_025745259.1:0-38547 GCF_021184085.1 Oncorhynchus gorbuscha | reverse complement strand
AAAAAATATATATATTAAAAAGGGTATAACGCATTAATACTTTTCTTATGCGCCAGTCTGTTTTCATAATCAAATATAGAAACAGCCAAACACAGCACATATCGCACAAATATATGGGTATATTGTATCAGATATACAGTTCTAGACATGAAAATACCCTGAAGGGGGACACATTAGAACAGTAGCGTCTCCATTGCCAGTATCAGCAGTTACCGGTTTCTCGTTAGTCAGGGCAGGCAAGGGTTTAGGAGGGATTGCTATGGGCAGCAGATAAGGCTGACTGTTTCCTCATCATTGACTCCTCTACTGAAGGAAATTTTACTTCCCATGTCAGTCAGTCTCTTGCTCTGTGTTTTCAAACCAAACATAGGGAAGAGGTGAATTCTCATTAAATCTAGATTCAGGATGGAGTTTTTCTAGCCTCTGGGATACAAGTAACAAGACGCTACTTTTTCCAACATACATTAGTGACTTTCTTATGCTATTTTAATACTTACTGTCTTTATTTTTAGGCAGGCCCTCTTGCGGGACTGATGAGGAAAAGATAAATGTTCAACGTAGATCCTCCAATAACAGCCCAGGCAAGAACAATCATCCAGCTTTTGTTCCAAACCATGAGTCTCCTCTTCCCACCACAAACTAGCCAGGTAACCCCCTTACTACTGTCCCCAGGTACCTAAACAGAAGAAACAGAGGTTTGAGTCACACGATTCTACATCATAACATTGAAAACTGCCTTGGTTTAACGAACTAACGGTCATGTTATGTTGTATTTTGAGTTTACTTCCCTTTGCACGCAGAAATGTTAGTCTTTCTTGGGCCCCTAACAACACAATCCCCCACCCCGGGGGCCCTGGCAAGAATGGCCAAGAACACCCCTTCTATAGATTGGGACAAGACAGGGATGGGGCTGTGCCACTGACTTGAATTAATTTTTATATCTTTTTAATCATAATTTAACAACCATACACCACTGGTCCCACTACATTTTGCATCTGTATTTCTCACCAGATTTTAGCAGGCGGTGCAACATTTTATCCCCATGCTGTCATTCAAATTGTCTCACTCAAACATCAGCTTACATGCATCTCACATACTCACACACGGATGTGTTGCCCTGTTGGGTTTAAATGTTGCACCTTGTGTCTTCCATGTCTTTGAATCAAATTGATATGTTGTAGGCAATTCACAACCCATTGAGGCTGTCTGACATCCAGTGATCTAATCGAAGTGAAAAGAACTAGCTATGGGAATTCCCAATCAAATCTATTCCTCTTGTCTCTGTAGGCAGCTAGCTACAGTGCTTTTCAGAAAGTATTTATACCCCTCGACTTTCACATTTTGTTCTATTACAGCTGGAATTCAAATTTTTAAAATGCTCACCCTTCTACACCCCCCATACTGACAAAGCGAAAACATGTTTATTGAAAATGTTTACATTTATTGAAAATTAAATACTGGAATATCTAATTTACATAATTATTCACACGCCTGAGCAAATACATATTAGAATCACCTTTGGAAGCGATTAAAACTGTGAGTCTTTCTGGGTAAGTCTCTGAGACATGTGACAAACTCGTTCCACGGGCCAAAAGCCTGCAGGTTTCACTCTTCCTTGATTGATGAATTAAGGTCACAGATTAATAAGGAGCTCCTCTCACCTGTTGTCGAGGACTTAATTGAAAGTTTAAAAAAACAAAATCAGCAGGCACTAGGACCTCCCATGTGAATGAGCTTGACTCACCTGCTTGAAGAACTTCGCACAGCTGGATTGTACAATATTTACACGTTCTTAAAATAATTATTCAGGCTCTGACATCTGACAAGATGATTGTTGATCAATGTTAGTCTATTTAAAGTCTTGCCATATATTTTGCAGACGATTTAAGTCAAACTGTAACTAGGCCACTCAGGAACATTCAATGTCATCTTGATAATCAACTCGTGTAGATTTGGCCTTGTATTTAAGGTTATTGTTCTTCTGAAAGATGAATTTGTCTCCCAGTGTCTGTTGGAAAGCAGACTGAACCAGGATTTCCTCTGGGATTTTGCCTGTGCTTAACTCTCTATTCCATTTATTTTTATTAACATACAAAAACTATAGTCCTTGCCAGTGGCAAGCATACATAACATGATGCAGCTACCACCATGTTTAAAAATATGAAGAGTGGTACTCAGTGATGTATTGGGATTTGCCCAAACATAACACTGTATTTGGGACATAAAGTAAATTTCTTTGCCACATTTTGTGCAGTTTTACTTTAGTGCCTTATTGCAAACAGGATGCATGTTTGGAATATATTCTGTACACTCTCATTTATGTTAATATTGACGAGTAACTTACAATGTTGACCCAATCACAGCAATTATACTCTGTTTTAATGTCACCATGGGCCTCATGTTGAAATCTCTGAGCAGTTTCCTTCCTCTCCGGCAACTGAGTTATGAAGGACTCCTGTCTCTTTGTAATGACTGGGTGTATTGATACACCATCCAGTGTTAATGAATAACTTCACCATTTTTACCCATCTACCAATAGATGAGGTTGTCATTCAAAAAATGTTAAACATTATTTTACAGAGTGAGTCCATGCAACTTGTGACTTAAGCACATTTTAACTCTTGAACGTATTTAGGCTTTCCATAACGTGGTTGATTACTTGACTAAAGACATTTCAGGTTTTCATTTAATTAATTTGTAAAAATGTCTAAGAACATAATTCCACTTTGACATTATGGGGTATTGTAAGTCTGTGACAAAATCTCAATTTAATACATTTTAAATGTAGGATATAACACAACAAAATGTGGAAAAGTCAGGGGTGTGAACACTTTCTGAAGGCACGGTATGTAGCTGTGTCAACTAACGTCAGCTGTAGCGAAATTCTGCAGGTAGGCCGACATGTTGGAAAACATGCTCTAAATCCAGTTAGCTAGCTAAAGAAACATGCACGCAATAGCTAGATCTGTTTTATGTAAAACTCGCAGTTACTCACCCCAAAATGTGTTAGTGCAAACTTGTTCTCGATTCACCAGTTAGATAGCTGTCGACATGATGAAAGCTAGCTAGCTAATGTCAACATACCGTTTTGTAGTCCAAACCCGACAAAATATCAATATTTATAAATAATGCATTGCACATAACATGTATGTTTTCGCCAACGTTCAGATACAGTGGTGTGTGCCATAATTTTAAATGTTCGCTTATTGTATTCGTGATTCAATTGTTTTTTTCTCCTCACTCAACATCCGGTAGCCCGGAAATGGTGTCGCGATGCCCGCCTACCTCATCAAAGATGGACAACAGGGTAAAAAAATAAAATAATATTTACCCAAAAACTGTGTGCAGTGATGATAAAATTCTCATGAGATGGCAAAATATTCTACGACGACGAACCCCTATTTTTGTATGCTATGTGCATTCACAAGTGACAAACTATGTCAGAGAGCTATCCCAAGCAATCAGTGCATATATTATCTACATATCCATCATGCTCTCTTGGCAGAGGCTATAACAGACCCTGACTTGTAAAACAACTAACCAAAATCTAAAACTGTCTCTTACCTTAAAACCTACCTCTAACCGTAACCTAATTTAAGTAATTCTGGAGAAAAAAATAAATGTTTTGCAGATCAGGAGTGTCCTTATAACCTTTTCCAGCTATCACTTATGGCTGCTGCTATTGCTTTGGTTCCTGAAATATGGAGAACACAGATTATTACACTTTAGTTGCTACAAAGAAAGGGAGAGAGCGGAAACAAAACAATATTTTATTCCAAGACCACAGAAATGGCTAGAAAGAACCAACATGTTCTTATGATATGGCCAATACTGCTTATACCACATTTTCAGTAAAGCTACTGTAAAAAAACAAGCGCATTTTCAAAAGACAAACTATCATACAATGTTTGTGGTTATCTGAACCATACAGACTGATTTGATACTGCATATGTAACATTTTCAATGTCATGACAAACACACTGAAAAATAAAATCAAGGTAAAAATAAAATCTAGGCTACTGACAGATTAGTTGTAAATTGAGTAATTAGATAAGAGTTAAGCCGCTACCTTACAAAAAGGGACCATACCCATAACCCATAGAAGATGTTTATGTCCGTGGCAGATGCAGAGGGTTCACATTGGGAATGCTTTTTGCACTGTTCATGTCTGTAGTACTGGGAGGGAAGAGGTTAATTGTTGGTATAACAGCTGACCTGGTTTGGTGAAGGAGCTTTTATGCCACATTCACGTGCTAGTCGGAACTAGGAAACACGGACATTTCCGATTTACTAACTGGTTTTTAATACACATGCTGTGTTCAACCAGTTAGCAAGTCGGAAATTTCAGAGTTTCCTAGTTCCGACTAGCACGAAAAACGCATCCTCAATCACAAAACAGTCATCATCCGAAACCTCAGTTTTTACAGAAACGGCAGACAACCCTGTGCCCCTATCCGGGCCTACTGCTTTGTGGTCGTATACAGTTACATTCGTTGAAGTTTGAATGTTGAACGCCAGCTCCTTGTCACCATTGCTTTGAGGCAAGGAGTATGGGCTGGTCCCCTCCCCTTTTCTGTGACCATTGAGCTGCTTGCCAGACATCAGACCTAGTTCCTGTGCAAAAAATGACGCCGCCATTGTGCAACGGTGCCTCTCGAGCAGCTTGACAGTTTGGAAGGGCTCCTGACACACTCTACACTTCAAGTATTTTGTTCCAGAAGTCCCTGGAATGGGCTGCTGTGAGACCATATGCATCCCTAGCTGCAGCTCCCCACTGAACGGGTCCGGACATCGGCTGACGCTGGACAACCTTCTTAGCATACCCCGCGGGCTGTTTCCTGTTACTCAGCACTGTGGCAGTGGTGAATCTGGTTTCAGGAGTTGCCCGATATGATCCCACACTGGTGGTGGCCAGGCTGTGGTGACTTATTGTTACTGAGCAGGAGAACCCCGCACCGCAGGCAGCCATGGACTTTATTTCTTGCATGAGTGTTGTGGTGCCATACGAGTAAGTCTTTTGTTGCAAAGCCCAGTTCACAGTAGGCACACCTGTAGGGCTTTGTCCTTCCAAACTTGCGCAGGGTCTCCACCAACACCACTGGCTGGAATTGGTGCCAGAGGTCTGTAGTTGGGGCACTTGGACCAGGTGGAGGCTTTGTAGCTCGTGGAATAGGGGCCGATAGCATCGGAGTCGGTCCAGGCTTAGCCCAGCTTCCCTGCCCCGCCGTCAATACCAGCCTCGAAAGCTGCTCCTTGTACTCTCTCTCCCTCTGATATTGTTCCTTCTTTATGGTGCTATAATTAATTACAGTGTGGCCTGGTTCATGTAACCCACTGTGGTCCATCATATCAACATACATGGAGAACTCTGTTCCACAGGAGCAGATGAAACCAGCCGCAGGACAAAAGTGGTCATGAAATGACGTTTGGTCTGGAAAGACCCTTTCACAACTAAAGCAAAAAGGGGGTCCACCATCACCAAGCTCCCTTTCCCCTTTCATATAGTTCCGCTTTTGCATCTTGACCTGTCCTCAATGTGATGATTCATGTAGAATAGGGTCTCTCTGGAGTGTCTGAGGTAACAGAAAGGACATTATTTCAGAAAGCCTGTTCAACTGTACTGATTTGAAATTATATATCCACAGGGAAGTATTGCATAAAAAGCAGGGCACATAATTCAGCAAGGTAGCTGTAGGGCGTGCTAGCCTTGAGACTTACGCTAACTTGTTAAGTAGTGTGATATTGATAAATTCACTATGTAGCTAACACCTTGGTCGTAAATCACTATGAAACGCCGCCACCCAAAGACCGGCGCTGGCCCACATTTGGGGGTCTTTGTTTCTTGGACCAGTGGGGTGTTCAAAAGCTTAAACCCAATTTGCAGACTAAAGCTGAATAGTACATCGACACAAGTAATTACATTTGACATATATACCTAACTATATTGATAGCTAGCCAGTCAGCCTAGGAAATGTTTGTTAGTATAGCTATAGCGTTAGCTACCCATTGCCAAAACATAGCTAGCCTAGCTAACGTTAGCAGCATTACCTTACACCGGCGAGTCACTGCTGTCCACGTTCATATTACTGCCATCGATCATCTAAAATTCTGACATTTGTAACTTTGCTATAATATTGCTACGTAGCTTTATTCATATTTCATAACCTTATAGGCTGAATTTTGGAACGCATCCGCGGCAGCGAGGTGGAAAATACAACTTACTTCGTTTCGTTGTGGGTAAACTTCCCAATGCAGTATAACACTGCCGCCTGTCGGGTTGGAGTATGCAAGTTGATTAGTTGAGTCAAAGACAAAGAGGCGAAGCGAGAGGGTTTACTCCGCCCAAAATCTGTCCACAGAACATGAATTATTAAAGAGAGGAGTTTTTGTATGGGGTCAATGAGTATCGAATTTAATCAAGATAAACAATGAATAGCTGTTTTGATACGTGAGGTTTTATTTGATCTAATAGAAGTTTCGTAATGCTTAGGTTGTAAAAAGCGTACTGATATAAGCGTGACGCACGGAGCATCCCGGCAACTACGGAGTCATCCTTCATAATTTGACTGTTTATTTATGAAGCAAGCGTAGCATTGAATACAGGCGGTTGAACAGCAACACCCCTAATTGAATATTCAAAATTATATTAAAATTACGAGTTGTAATCACCAATCAAAGAATAGACGGGAGTTTGACAGGCCCCTGTTCCACTGTGGACAAATAATCCCATTGTCATATATGATGACAAGCATCGTGTCATTATATCCAGTATCTCTTGTTGAGCCTGGTAATGAATGAAGGGAAGAGGGGAGCTAGCCTAATACAAACCTATTTTTAAATTCCGTTTCGCAACAAAGAATGTACATTCGCGAGATCATGATGGTTTGCACAACGCTAAAGCAAATATTGGAAAAATGCTCAATTATCAACATATTTATCACACATGCAATCCTAAAAACTACGTTTTATGCCTTAATGGCTAACCAGTCAGTGCCTCCTGTGACCCATTTCCATTTCACCAAATAGTACAAGCCTTTAAAATAAGATTCTGTAAATAGTATAGCCTTTATCACCTTCTTAAACGGTGGCACAAAAAAAACGGACATTAGCCCCCTAGCGTCGATTGACGCACCGTTGCATTAATCATTTAAAAAAAAAATCCCCATCACAAGTCATTTTAAACAAGTTTTTTTTTGTTGCATTGGATGCATCTGAATCCACCGCATCCCCCAGTGTCATACTTCCGCATCCGAGACAACCCATAAACCGGTCTTCTCACAAAAACTTCTTTAGAGTCTGAACGTTTGACCTAAAAAAAAACTATTGTGATCACTCTATGGAAAGGGGATACTCTCACAAACGCCACAGGTGTCGAGACTCGTCTGAAGTTGGTAAGGTCGACGTGCAGTTTGTTTGGTAGGAAAGGGGATACTCTCACAAACGCCACAGGTGTCGAGACTCGTCTGAAGTTGGTAAGGTCGACGTGCAGTTTGTTTGGTAGCGTTCTACCAAACAAACAGTTTGGGCAACAAACTAATAGGACCCCACATGAAAAGCATTTTTTGCTTAAGTTTGCATGTACTAAATACATTTAACATTCAATAGGTTTCCATTGCATTCTTGTGTGGCATATTTTCTTTTGTCGACATTTGGACATTTTACTTAGACATTTCCATCAGGCCTGTCATGAGTAAATTACTGCGCCAGGTAATTCATACACAAAATGGTTGGAAACCCGGTTAGTATTAACAACAATCAACTCAAATCTTTCATCTATGAATGGGTCTTTATTAAAACAAGGATCAACACACACTACATTTGTTTTGATGGAAGTGCTCAAATTATATATATACACACACACACAAGTATGGACATCCCTTCAAATTAGTGGATTTGGCTATTTCAGCCACACCGTTGCTGACAGGTGTATACAATTGAGCATACAGCCATGCAATCTCCATAGAGTAGACAAACATTGGCAGTAGAATGGCCTTACAGAAGAGCTCAGTGACTTTCAACAGGACCGTCATAGGATACCACATTTCGAACAAGTCAGTAAGTAAAATGTCTGCCGTTAGAGCTGCCCTGGTCAATTGTAAGTGCATTTATTGTGAAATGGAAACATCGCACTCCGGTTCCGTTCTGTGAGTTCGGATGGGAGAAAAGAAGAAGCCTGTCCTCAGTTGCAACACTCACGACCGAGCTTCCAGAGGCAGTTTGGAACATCAACACAATAACTGTTAGTCGGGAGCGTCATGAAATGGGCTTCCATGGCCGAGCAGCCGGACACAAGCCTAAGATCACCATGCGCCATGCCGAGCATCGGCTGGAGTGGTGTAAAACTCTCCGCCATTGGAGCAATGGAAACGTATTCTCTGGTGTGATGAATCACGCTTCACCATCTAGCAGCCCGACAGACGAATCTTGGTTTGGTGGATGCCAGGAGAACGCTACCTGCCCCAATGCATAGTGGCAACTAAAGTTTGGTGGAGGAAGAATAATGGTCTGAGGCTGTTTTTTTATGTTTCGGGCTAGGCCCCTTTGTTCCAAAGAAGGGAAATCAACACTATAGCACACAATGACATTCTAGACGATTCTGGGCTTCCAACTTTGCGTCAACAGTTTGGTAAGGCCCTTGCCTGTTTCAGTATGACAATGCCCTCGTGCACAAAGCAAGGTCCATACAGAAATGGTTGGTCGACATCGGTGTAGAAGAACTTGACTGGACTGCAGAGCCCTGACCTCAACCCCATTGAACACCTTTGGGATAAATGGGAAGGCTGACAGCGGGCCAGGTCTAATCGCCAGCATCAGTGCCCGACCTCACTAATCTTTCGTGGCTGGATGAATAATTCTATCATGTGTTCCATCTGCAAAGCCTTCCCAGGGTGCATTCTGTTATAGCAGCAAGGGAAGTGGTCAACTTCATATTAATGCCATGATTTGGGAATAGGGATTACGTCGAGCAGGTGTGCACATGCAAGTGTATATTCACTTGTTGTTTTCTCACAATGCACTGACAGCTACCACACTAAGATATAACCATCAACGTTTTTGGTAACAAACCTAAAATAGCAGTTGAACAATAAGTGTACATTTTAATAATGGTTGAAGAGTTAAAGGTATACTTCGGGATTTTGGCAACAAAGCCCTTAATCTACTTCCCAGAGTCAGATGAACTTGTCCTGCCATTTTTATGTCTCTGCGTGCAGTTTGGAGGAAGTTGCTAACTAGCATTAGCACAAATGACGAAGTCTACGGTAACTACCTCAACTTCCTTCATAGTGGAGCAGTTGATAAAGGATTTCATTACCAAAATCCCAAAAGTATCCCTAAAGAACAAGCTAAAAACATCATTGCATTTTACATTTTATCATTGCATTTTACAGCACAATACAACAATTACAACTATGACCATTAAAATAGGTTCAAGTGAGCAAGAAGAGTCTATTGATAGACAGAAAATAGAATCAAAGTAGTATAGTACAATAGTGATTATATATGGTTACACAAGACAAAGTTAATCCCTCAAATCAATAAATCAATCTTTCTAAAATCATTGTTCATGTTCTGTTGGATTATGATTTTCAGAGTATTCATTCTCATTGTGTAACTTGCTCTGTGTCTCCAGACAAAATGCAATGGACCTTTCTGCGGTGTCTTTCAGTGACCGTAGGCTGGGATACAGGCGCTGGCAGATGAGGCAGCCAAATGAGTTGGTCTGGTCGTGTGTTTGCAGGTGTTTCTGGAGTCCCTCCACAGTGCCAAACCAGCGCACGCACACAGGGCAACGCATGGGCTTGAAGGCAGGCTTGCACATTCCATTTAGCTGGTGAAACTTGAGACTGAGGCCATTGGGGAAGTCCATGCTGCAGCGGGAACAGTGGTTTGCCTTTGCTGAAATAGCCCCTCTGTCACCTTACACCGATTCCAGGAGAGTGCTTTAGCAGCGCGCCGCGTTTGCAAAGGTGTTGCTGCATCGTATGCACACACAGCGTGGCTGTGGCTTCCTAGGGCTTCCGCAGAGGTTGTTGATTTGGCTGAGGGCGCTGTGCTGGCAGAGAGTGTTGCAGAGGCGCATGTCAGCTGCTTGGCAGGGGCTGGCCGTACATTGACGCGGCTGCTGTGGAAACCTAAGCAGTAGAGGTGAGAGCCTTGCTGTTGCATTCCCCCATACATCTGGTGCTGAGGCTATTGTGCACTTGTAGGTGGACTTCATAGTCTGCCCAGGAACTCAGTGTCTCACCGCATGTGGGCAGGTATAGGACTCCCTGCAAGATGCTTTTGCAAATGTTCAGGAGGAGCCGTGGCCAGTGAAGCCTGCCCCACACTCACATAAACATTTCTCCTGGGAGAACATTGGGCAATGACATTAATACCCCAATTTGCCCCATTATCCCCCAGATTTTACTACTTTGTGCCACAAGACGTTGTGGTGCCTGGGCTGCTGATAAGCCCCTTTGTAAAAGTCCATTATCATTCTTGGCCACGGTTCTACTTAACTGGCACTTCTTCCTATGAATCAGCATGTTATCTTTATGTTAAAGCTCCTCCCACAGACATAGCAATCGGAATTGGAATTGACCCTTGTTGACTTTCTGTGCTACCGTCCGGAAGGTAGATTGTGGCAAAAATGATCTATTTCCACACAGTCTTTGATGCTTTTTTAATGTGCACCTTCGACTGTATGTTTTCTGACATCTATAGCAGGGAAAACGCCTAGCACCATCTTTTATGAAATAAGGCACGCCATCCTTTGGGATTTGACATGACCCTGAGAAATAGGTTCTTGTAGCATTAAATCATCGTCGTCTTCTGCATCTACTGCCTCAATCAGCACGTCAATCTCAGAATCATCTAAAGGCATTGTCCATTCTCCATCTTTACCTTCTTGTTTAAAACTACTTGCTGCGTTGTCCCTTCACCATCTCCTTGCTGTAGTGTTGCAGATCCTGAATCAATTTCTTCTGGTGTTACATGCGTTGAAACTTTGGGATAGAAGGATGAGGAAGCTTTTAGGTGAACCAGACCAGAGTAAATCAGGAAACTGAGGATGTGGCCTTGACTCTGCAGAAATCACCTCCTCCTTTATCTGACGAGTGCCCACACCGACAGGTTTTGGAGATTAGAGGCCTCTGGTTGACGCCTGTGACAGGCTCCTTGCTTTAATGTTTAACCCAAATGCAGTATTTTTGTACAGGGCAGAGTTGGAGGCATGCTGAAGAGGATGGGGTGGCCCCTGACACTTGTGCACATTGAGATTATACCTACGGGCATAGCTGTGCTTGCACACTTGACAAAAGTAAGGCGTCCTAGCTTTAACACTTTGGAAGATTCTTTGTGGTTGTTGCTTCTTTTGCTTCTGGAATAATGCAGTCTTTTTGATAGAGTGGCATTTACTCCCCACTGAGGTAAGATGGTGGGGAGCCAGGGACAGATGTGGTTGTCTGGAAGGGTGGTTTTCCAATCATCAGTTGTTTACAGTGACGACAACACTTCACTATCTCCTTCCTGTGTAAGGCATGATGCACTGTCAAGCTGTCCAAGTCCTGAAAAACACTTCGGCAGCGGCCACATTGATATCTCCCCTGTGTGGTCCTATTTCTAGAATCAATAAGCTTTTGGCGGGTCTCAAGAACTACTACAGGGCAGAAGGTCTGAGTCAAAGATATGATGCCAGATGGACGGGCTATTGTCTTTGCACCAGAGTTTGTAAGCAGGTGTCTTAACTGGCCAATAGAGGCCCTGGTGTGGATGCTGCTGTTTGTTTGGATTGTGACATCACCTCCACTGGTATAAGCTCTCTTTTGGGGAACACAAGTCTCTTGTGTCTTAATGGGTAGTGTTGAGCAGGTTGATAACGTTTCATGTAGGCATTTGCTATCAGCTTCATTATCGTCTCATTTTTAGGTGCGCCGGCATCTTCTGGAAGTTGCACTGCTTGTAACGGGACAGTCTGCATCCTCAGCAGTCTCATCCTGGACAGACTGTGGTGAGGGTTCCTGTGCAGTAGAGATGTTCTCAGGTTGGTCAAGCCCATCAGGCTGTAATTCCTGCTCACTTGCACCTGGAGGGAGGTTGTTCAGCTCTGGAGGTCTGGTTAGGGCAATAAACCCCTTATTTGTATAGACTTCAGGAGCGATGGATGTGCTATTAAGTTGTGGGAGAATTGAACTAGGAATGACAGGAGATAGGGGTGAGGGGTGAGAGGGGGGAATGAGGCCCAAAATGGTTTGGCTAAGGGTTGGCTGAGGGGAGACTGGTTGGGCAGGTTCAACCAGACTACATTCGTCTTGGCTCAAATATCTGGCATCAGTCGTCGGGGTCTGCTGCTGGGGGGTTGAGACATGAGATCTTTTATGCTCCAGCATTTCATTAAAGTTCTGAAACTCATCCCCACAATCACAGATAAAAAGAGAGGGAGCCGGGGTCTCAGGTAGTGCTTTGCAGAAGTGCTGGTCTTGGAGCTCCTTGTTTGAAAGCACTTCACCACAGTGAGTGCAGAGAGGCTGCTTCTCAGATTGTGGTGGTTGCTTGTCATATTGAACTGCATGAGAAGCTTGGTGCACCAACAAGGATGCCAATCCAGTAAAGGTGGCTGAACAAGCCACACAGCGATACATTTTAGGGGATGAGGTGCTTCCTGAAGGCCAAGCATTGTGGTACAAGACCGTCACAGTACAAAGGGGGGCTCAGGTGTCCTCAGCTGTCAGTTTCCTGAAAAATAAAGAAAACACATTTGTCAGGAATATATGAGAAAAGTATATCCTCAAACAATGTAATATGTGAATCTACAGATAAGGTATATACACAATTTCTGAAACGATTTACCAAATGACCTAGCCTACATTCTTATTTGTAATTCCATATGCTCAGGCACCTCCACAATTTCAGCAATGATGATATAATATACTGTAGGTACACACCATAACACTTCAGCTACACTGATGTCGTGAGGATACCTGGGCCACCTATTGAGATGAGCCTTCTGTTCAGTAAATCAGGTAATACATGAGGTGAAAATGAGACTCAGTACAACTTTAATTTCAAGTTACTAATAGGATGTGATTCATGTATAAATACTGGATCAGTGGCATAGGACGCACCCCTGCGAGGCTCCACTGCAAAAATGTTTAGAATTACAGGAAAATGGCTTCAAAAACAACTAAATTCTCTGCCTCAAGGAAAAATGTGTAGAATAGCATGAGAAGCTAAAACAAATTCTCTGTGTAACAGATGTGAAATGGCTAGCTAGTTAGCGGTGGTGCGCGCTAATAGCGTTTCAATCGGTGACGTCACTTGCTCTGAGACCTTGAAGTAGTGGTTCCCCTTGCTCTGATTGTGGTGGTTGCTTGTCATATTGAACAGCATGAGAAGCTTGGTGCACCAACAAGGATGCCAATCCAGTAAAGGTAGCTGAACAAGCCACACAGCGATACATTTTAGGGGATGAGGTGCTTCCCTGAAGGCCAAGCATTGTGGTACAAGACAGTCAGACAGTACAGTCTGCCCGGTATTATTCCCGGAATAATTCCGGGAATTTTGCTTAAATTCATCCCCCAAAAATTTGTTAATAACAGTGAACCTTTTTGTGGGATACACAAGGCAATTCTAGGTCTTGTGGCATATTTTGGTTAAACTATCCCCAATTCAATGGAATTTAATTGCATGCAAACGTCTTCATGAATAGTGCATTCTTCCATCACATGTACAGCTGATTCTCAAGACCTTGCACACTAATGAGATGCTATTGAGCCCACACTACTATACTTTCTGAGCCAAGGACTACAAGCTTTCTGGTAAGTTTTGATTACAATACCAGGTGGGGTGAAAATATTTTATATGGCATAAAAATAATAACAATGTAAGCTCGTAAATAGTAGCCTACAGCAAAGTGTGTTTTATATAATTTCTAACTTGTTAACAATTTCTGCTAGTTAGTTTCTGCTACCATATGGGTTTTAGCTTGATTGAGCCTGCTAACTTGTCTCCATACACGTTTCATTTTAAAACATTTATCTTACAAAGGAGTTGTTTAATCTAACTGCTAAACTATTTATCTATACATGGAATTGTACAATCTGGTATGTGGATACATTTCGCTGCAGCTAATGTAGAAGGAAAAGCTGTGTACATTTGCAAAAACTGCCAAATCATGTGTGAAGAATGCAAAAAAAACACAGAATCATCTGGCCAAGTGCATAAAGTTCCCTCATAAAGTTCCCTCTGACAAAAGACCATCTACTTCTATTTGGGGTCAAAATGATGAGACAGATAGCAACAGCTTATGGATATCAGAAGTATTTTTTGACTCACTGGAGGAACGCAGTCAGAGAAATGCTGATGAATGTCTTGCTCGAGCTATGTATGCAACTGGTTCACCTCTGATGCTCACAGGTAATGTGTATTGGAAGAGATTTCTGAATGTTCTTCGCCCAGCATACACCCCTCCAACCAGACATGCTTTATCTACTCATTTGCTTCATGCCAAGTTCAAGTGAAGATCAAGAAAATTAAAGAAAGGAATAATTAACTACATCTACACCCCTCAACCAGTATTCTACAACAGCACAGACACAAGGGACAACAGACACACCAGTCTCTACATTGCAGATGAGTTGAAGGCAGTCATCAATGACCTTGGACCACAGAAGGTATTTGCACTGGTGACAGACAATGCTGCAAACATTAAGGCAGCTTGGACTAAAGTGGAGGTGTCCTACCCTCACATCACATCCATAGGCTGTGCTGCTCCTGCACTGAATCTGCTCCTCAAGGGCATAATTGCACGGAAAACAATTGATGCACTCTACAAGAGAGACAACGAAATGGTTAGGTATGTGAAGGGTCAAGTTATTGCATCAATCTACCTCACAAAGCAAAGTGAGAAAAATAAGGGCACCACATTGACGCTGCCCAGCAACACCTGTTGGGGTGGTGTTGTCATCATGTTTGACAGTCTCCTGGAGGGGAGGGAGTCTCTCCAACAAATGGCCATATCAGTCTGCCGATATGGACAGCCCCATCAAGAGTATCCTCTTGGATTATGCATTTGGGAGAGAGTGGTAAGCAGCCTGAAACCTATAGCAGTAGCCATTGCACAGATTGAGGGAAACAATGCCATCCTTTCTGATGTTCAGACTGCTTGCAGATGTAAGAGAATAAATCAGTACTGCCCTGCCCACTTCACTGTTGCTCCAAGCAGAGGAAACTGCAGTTCTGAAATACATCAAAAATGGTGAAGACTTCTGCCTGAAGCCCAAACACGCCGCAGCGTACATGTTGGACCCCAAGTATGCTGGCAAGAGTATCCTGTCTGGTGCAGAGATCAACAAGGCCTATGGTGTCGTCACTACTGTGACTCGCCACGTTGGCCTGGATGAGGGCGAGGTTCTTGGAAGTCTGGCACAGGACACTTCTAAGTAAGGGCTTTGGGATGGATATCCAATATGGCAGTCGTGCCAACATATCTAATCAGCCACCTGGTGGAAAGGACTTTGTGGATCTGAGGCACTTTCCCCTGTTGCCTCGATCATGCTCCGAATCCCGTCAGCCGCCGCCTCAGAGCGCAACTGGTCTTGTTTGGGAACAGACACAAAAGCAGGCAACAGGCTGACCAATACAAGAGTTGAAAAATTGGTGGCCATCCGGGCAAATTTTAGGCTTTTAGGGCCTGACAACAAGCCATCCTCAACAAGGTTGGAAAGTGACAGTGAAGATGAGGCCTGAGTCTGATGTTCAAGAGGTGGACATTGAGGAGGTCCAGGGAGAAGACATGGAAGCCTGAGAGGAAGACGACCAAAGCTTTAGTTTAGACCATAATTTTACAGACGTATGATTGAAAACGTTTTTGGGAGATGCGATGGATCATTGGGGATCATTCAATATTCCCTTTTGTTGTTCAGTGAAATCATCCCATGTGATTAGTCAACTCATTTTATTAAAGTTCAGTTCGTCACTAAATTGTTGTTTTTTCTATTTGAAACATTTAATTATTTGCAATTATGTCTACCTATGATAAGATAAGATGAACATTTGTCTCCATATGCTATGGTAAATATATCCAATGCAAAAAAACATTTAAATAGCATTAATATTAATTTGCATATTTCCATTTATTCCCATATATTCCGGTTAATTCCCACAAAGTTTCCACCTCTGAATATACCCCAAAATGTGCAACCCTGCATACTGACCAGACATGGCACCCATTGAGCATGTTTGGGATGCTTTGGACCGACAGCATGTTCCAGTTGCCACCAAAATCCAGCATTTCACACAGCCATTGAAGAGGAGAGGGACAGACTTCCACAATCAACAGCTTAATCAACTCCTTGCCAAGGAGATGTGTCTCGCTGCATAAGGCAAATGGTCACACCAGATACTGACTGGTCTTCTGATCCACGGCCTACTTAAAAAATAAATAAATAAATAAATGTATCTGACTAACCGATGCATATCTATATTCCCAGTCATGTGAAGTGAAATTCATAGACTTGGGCGTTAGGGCCTAATGAATTTATTTAAATTGACTGATCCTAATATGAACGGCGACTCAGTAAAATATTTGTAATTGTTGCATGTTGCATTTATATTTTTATTCAGTGTACACCTAACTCTTCTTACAGTTCCACTGGATGATGTAAATGTTTTTTTTGTAACTATCGTGGCATCGTGACTCGTGTCATCTGATATAGGTGGCTTATTGATAACAGTTTCCTATATACTATTGGCTGTGATTGCAACTCTCCAATGTGAATAGTTGGCCATGTTAAGTTTCCAAGTGCTACTGAAAAATCTTAAGTGAAATGCACAAATTGCATGTGATACACATTACTCTACTGTAATCTATCAATCCATTCCAAATCTTTATACAATACATGACACAGAGGGTGGCATATGTTGACCTTGCCTAGGGCGGCAACAGAACTGCTAGAACTAGGCTTGACTAACACAATTTGCCTCTAATTTATCTGCAGTAGCAGCAAAACTTAACCAGCTTAAATTCAACAGCTGCTGTTGCAAAGTCAAAACTGTCCAACTCTTTGGAGCAGCTTGCGATGCTCATCAGCTTTGTAACTTTGTCTTCAAGAAGGCGCGATCTTGAGGTAGTCTTTGTTCATGTCCTTTGCTAGTTAGTGAGTTATTAGCTCAGTTCAAATCAAATCAAATTTTATTTGTCACATACACATGGTTAGCAGATGTTAATGCGAGTGTTGCGAAATGCTTGTGCTTCTAGTTCCGACAATGCAGTGATAACCAACAAGTAATCTAACTAACAATTCCAAAA
Organism: Oncorhynchus gorbuscha; assembly: GCF_021184085.1. Lineage (NCBI taxonomy): Eukaryota > Metazoa > Chordata > Actinopteri > Salmoniformes > Salmonidae > Oncorhynchus > Oncorhynchus gorbuscha. The sequence goes on along the minus strand of NW_025745259.1, from coordinate 21,257 downwards.
CTACTGTCTTATACACAGTGTAAGGGGATAAGGAATATGTACATAAGGATATATGAATGAGTGATGGTACAGAGCAGCCTACAGTAGATGGTATCGAGTACAGTATATACATATGAGATGAGTGTGTAGACAAAGTAAACAAAGTGGCATAGTTAAAGTGGCTAGTGATACATGTATTACATAAGGATGCAGTCGATGATGTAGAGTACAGTATATACATATGCATATGAGATGAATAATGTAGGGTAAGTAACATTATATAAGGTAGCATTGTTTAAAGTTATAGATAATTTGCAGTCAGCAAAAGGGGATTGACTGCTTCCTACAAGAGCACAACATGTGTGCGTGCATGTCTAGCCGTCTTAGAAAAGTGAGTTTGGTAAAGAGCTTTTTTTGTTTTCAAAAGGGAGTGTCGTATTTTCAGACAGGCTAAGTAGCCAATAGGCAGAGGGTAGCATGTCTGATTCGCATAAAAAAATGTTATGGGAATAATGATGCATTTTATTTTGTAAAGTGGTTTCTTACCTCAAACAACAGTTTCAGTCACCTCTTTGTCTGATGGCCAAGTGGATAAACAGGTTAATGTTACACCCTGCATGTTTTTTTACAAAGGTCTCATGGAATGCAGGCCTACATTGAACACCACACATTGGCTGCTACTGTTGGCTGAATGATAGAACAGCTATTTCCATCTAAAATGTTAAGAGATGCATTTTCTCCATTATGTTTGATGGTAGGCTACATTATCAAATAGCCACAGTAGCCTACCTGACCACTTACCTTTAATTTAAAGGGGGTACAGCCTGTGTTCACAGTAAACACGCTCTGGACGTTGCACATTATTTCCACAACGTTCAAGTTTGCGCTCTGCAGACCTGAAATTTGCTCCGTGACAAAAAACACTTGAAGTAACATTGCTTATGAGGACCTCACGTTTTTTTGCGTGAGTAAAAATAGAAACACAAACCCGACACCATTTGCCAAGCAGCTTGAGGATATATTAGCCTATGACGTATATTTGCCTTTGAAGGTTGAGCACATTGACTGGTATTTACATCAATTAATAAAAAGCATTATTAATACCCTCTTAACACCTGATATCCACCTAGCACGTTGGGGGCGATAAAACAACATTTCCAGATGCACGAGGCAATTTCATGAATATTCACGAGTATCGACAGTGCGTGACATCACTCTGAGCCCTTACCAAAACATGGCAGACAATTTCTTGCCTTGGATCTGAAACCAACAGTAACCAATTTCAATGAATTTGACCATAAAATGTAAATATGAATCCACGCCCAACAACGAGGAGGGCTAGCAGTGGTGTTTATTCATATCATCTGTTTTCTTCTAAAACTGCTCAGTTAGCTAGACTCGGGAGCTAATGGGGACGGGCTTCAGGAGCCAGCGGGTTAGATTCGTTTCCACCAGTGTTGGCTGGTGGGAGGAGGTATAGCAGGACATTCCCATTGTATTGGCTGGAATGGAATCAATGGAACGGAGTCAAACATGGTTTCCATCCCGGAGTCGCCTCTTCACTGTTGACGTTGAGACTGGTGTTTTGTGGGTACTATTTAATGAAGCTGCCAGTTGAGGACTTGTGAGGTGTCTGTTTCTCAAACTAGACACTAATGTACTTGTCCTCTTGCTCAGTTGTGCACCGGGGCCTCCCACTCCTCTTTCTATTCTGGTTAGAGCCAGTTTGCATTGGTCTGTGAACGGAGTTGTACAAGATCTTCAGTTTCTTGGCAATTTCTCGCATGGAATAGCCATAATTTCTCAGAACAAGAATAGACTGATGCGTTTCAGAGGAAAGTTCTTTGTTTCTGGCCATTTTCAGCCTGTAATCGAACCCACAAATGCGGATGCTCCAGATACTCAACTAGTCTAAAGGCCAGTTGTATTGCTGCTTTAATCAGCACCACAGCTTTCAGCTGTGCTAACATAATTGCAAAAGGGTTTTCTAATGATCAATTAGCCTTTTACAATGATAAACTTGGTTTAGCTAACACAACGTGCCATTGGAACACAGGAGTGTTGGTTGCTGATAATGGGCCTATGTAGATATTCCATTAAAAATCTGCTGATTCAAGCTACAATAGTCATTTACAACATTAACAATGTCTACACACCATTTCTGATAATTTTATATTTTAATGGACAAAAATGAGCTTTTCTTTCAAAAACAAAAACATTTCTAAGTGACCCCGAATTTTTGAACGTTAGTGTAAATGGACAAATTGCTTAAATGGAACCCAAACCGGCTGCACGCTTGCGCCACCGTGCCATACATTTAATCCGGCGCCGACAGAGATGGCCGCCTCGCTTAGCGTTCCTAGGAAACTATGCAGTTTTTGTTTTTTTACATGTTATATCTTACATTGGTACCAACGGTAATCTCAGGTTTCATTACATACAGTCAGGAAGAACTACTGAATATAAGGGCAACGTCAACTCACCATCAGTACGACCAGGAATATGACTTTCCCGGGCGGATCCTGTGTTCTGCCTTCCAACCAGGACAACGGAATGGATCCCAGCCTGCGACCCTAAACAAAGACGTCGTAAAGAGGGAAACGTAGCGGTCTTCTGGTCAGGATCCCGAGACGGGCACATCGCACACAACAAGGTTGAAATCTGAGCATGGGTAGCATTCCAGAGAGACATCAGAGACTAAAGTTCTTTGCTTCACGGAAACATGGCTCACTCGAGAGACGCTAACAGAATCGGTGTAGCCAGCTGGTTTCTTCAAGCATCGCGCCGATCTTTCTGGTAAGAAGGGCGGGGGTGTATGCCTTATAATTAACGAGACGTGGTGTGACCACAACATACAGGAACTCAAGTCCTTCTGTTCAACTGATTTAGAATTCCTCACAATCAAATGTCGTCCGCATTATCTACCAAGGGAATTCTCTTCGATTATAATCACAGCCGTATATATTCCCCCCCAACCAGACACATCGATGGCCCTGAACAAACTTTATTTTACTCTTTACAAACTGGAAACCACATGTCCTGAGGCTGCATTCATTGTAGCTAGGGATATTAACAAGGCTAATCTGAAAACAAGACTCCCTAAATTGTATCAGCATATCGATTGCGCAACCAGGGCTTGTAAGACCTTGGATCATTGCTATTCTAACTTCCGCGACGCATATAAGGCCCTCCCCCGCCCTCCTTTCGGGAAAGCTGACCACGACTCCATTTTGTTGCTTCCTGCCTACAGACAGAAACTAAAACAAGAAGCTCCCGCGCTCAGGTCTGTTCAACGCTGGTCCGACCAATCTGATTCCACGCTTCAAGACTCCTTTGATCACGCGGACTGGGGTATGTTCCGCATTGCGTCCAACAACAACATTGATGAATAAGCTGATTCGGCGAGCAAGTTCATTAGAAAGTGCATTGATGATGCCGTTCCCATAGCAACGATTAAAACATTCCCAAACCAGAAACCGTGGATTGATGGCAGCATTCACGTGAAACTGAAAGCGCGAACCACTGCTTTTAACCAGGAAAAGTGACCGGAAACATGACCGAATACAAACAGTGCAGCTATTCCCTCCGCAAGGCAAACAAGCTAAGCGTCAGTATAGCTGACAAAGTAGAGTCACAATTCAACGGCTCAGACACAAGAGGTATGTGGCAGGGTCTACAGTCAATCACGGATTACAAAAGGAAAACTAGCCTCGTCACGGACCAGGATGTCCGTGACTAAATAACTTTTTTGCCCGCTTTGAGGAAAATACAGTGCTACTGACAACCAAAACCTGCGGACTCTCCTTCACTGCAGCCAACGTGAGGAAAACATTTAAACGTGTTAACCCTCGCAAGGCTGCAGGCCCAGACGGTATCCCCAGCCGCATCCTCAGAGCATGCGCAGACCAGCTGGCTGGTGTGTTTACAGACATATTCAATCAATCCTTTTCCCAGTCTGCTGTTCCCAAGAAAGCTAAGGTAACTGAGCTAAACGACTACCGCCCCGTAGCACTCACTTCCGTCATCATGAAGTGCTATGAGAGACTAGTCAAGGTCCATATCACCTCCACCCTACCTGACACCCACTCCAATTTGCTTACCACCCAAATAGGTCCACAGACGATGCAATCTTAACCACAATGCCCTAACCCATCTGGACAAGAGGAATACCTATGTGAGAATGCTGTTCATCGACTACAGCTCAACATTTAACACCATAGTACCCTCCAAACTCGTCATCAAGCTCGAGGCCCTGGGTCTCGACCCCGCCCTGTGCAACTGGGTACTGGACTTCCTGATAGGCAGGTATGGGTAGGTAACAACATCTCCACCCGCTGATCCTCAACACTGGGGCCCCACAAGGGTGCATTCTGAGCCCTCTCCTGTACTCCCTGTTCACCCATGACTGAGTGTCCATGCACGCCTCCAACTCAATCATCAATTTTGCGGACGACACTACAGTGGTAGGCTTGATTACCAACAACGACGAGACTGACTACAGGGAGGAGGTGAGGGCCCTCGGAGTGTGGTGTCAGGAAAATAGCCACACTCAACGTCAACAAAACAAAGGAGATGATTGTGGACTTCAGGACTAAAGCAGAGGGAGCACCCCCCTATCCACATCAATGGGACAGTAGTGGAGAGGGTAGTAAGTTAAGTTCCTCGGCGTACACATCACAGACAAACTGAATTGGTCCACCCACACAGACAGCGTTGTGAAGAAGGCGCAGCAGCGCCTCTTCAACCTCAGGAGGCTGAAGAAATTCAGCTTGTCACCAAAAGCACTCACAAACTTCTACAGATGCACAACCAAGAGCATCCTGTCGGGCTGTATCACCGCCTGGTACGGCAACTGCTCCTCCCACAACCGTAAGGCTCTCCAGAGGGTAGTGAGGTCTGCACAACGCATCACCGGGGCAAACTACCTGCCCTCCAGGACACCTACACCACCCGATGTCACAGGAAGGCCATAGAGATCAAGGACAACAACCACCCGAGCCACTGCCTGTTCACCCTGCTACCATCCAGAAGGCGAGGTCAGTACAGGTGCATCAAAGCAGGGACCGAGAGACTGAAAAACAGCTTCTATCTCAGGGCCATCAGACTGTTAAACAGCCACCACTGACATTTGTGGGGCGGCAGGGTAGCCTAGTGGTTAGAGCGTTGGACTAGTAACCGGAAGGTTGCGAGTTCAAACCCCCGAGCTGTCGTTCTGCCCCTGAACAGGCAGTTAACCCACTGTTCCCAGGCCGTCATTGAAAATAAGAATGTGTTCTTATCTGACTTGCCTAATTAAATAAAGGTAAAATTTAAATAAAATAAAAATTAGTGGCTGCTGCCAACACACGGACTCAACTCCAGCCACTTTAATAATGGGAATTGATGGAAAATATATCACTAGCCACTTTAAACAATGCTACTTAATATAATGTTTACATACCCTACATTACTCATCTCATATGTATATACTGTACTCGATACCATCTACTGCATCTTGCCTATGCCATTCTGTACCATCACTCATTCATATATCTTTATGTACATATTCTTTATCCCTTTACACTTGTGTGTATAAGTTGTAGTTTTGGAATTGTTAGGTTAGATTACTCGTTGGTTATTACTGCATTGTCAGAACTAGAAGCACAAGCATTTCGCTACACTCTCATTAACATCTGCTAACCATGTGTATGTGACAAATAAATTTGATTTGATTTAGTTTGTCCCCCTACACCAAACGCGATCACAACACGTTGTTTAAAAATCTAAACAAACTCTGAACCAATGACATTAATTTGGGGACAGGTCGAAAAGCATTAAACATGTATGGCATTTTAGTTAGTTAGCTTGCACGTGCTAGCTAATGTGTCCTATTTAGTTAGCTTGCCAGCCGCAGCCAGCCAGCTATAGGAGGCACAAGGTCCTCTACTCCGACAATTACTCCACACATAAAACGGCCAACCGAAACATTTCTAGTCATCTCTCCTCCTTCCAGGCTTTTTCATCTTTGAAATTATATGGTGATTGCATCCAAACTTTCATATTATTACCACAACCAGCAAAACAGTTCGTCTTTCAATCACCCATGTGGGTATAATCAATGAGGAGACTGCACGTGGGTACCTGCTTCTATAAACCAACGAGGAGATGGGAGAGGCAGGACTTTCAGCACGATCTGCGTCAGAAATAGAAAGGAGTTCTATTTTAGCCCTTGGCATCGCAGAGGCTTGGAGCAATACTTGAATAACATAGATTTCTACATTTATTTTGTGAAGCACGCGACGTGTCCGGTCTGGTCAGCATGTTAGGCAGTATATGCTACATGGAGCGATTGTGTAGGGCTAAAGCATTATTTTAGGATATTTATCAAGAAAAACGCTGGGCCCCGATAAAGAAATAAACCACAAGCATCGGATTTACTGCATATCAACACATGTTCCCTTGCATCACACAATCTTGTAAAATGTATTGACTATCCTAAAACTTTGCACCTGACAAGAGCGCGCTAAAATAGAAAAAAAAGCATGCATGATTGTAATCACATTTGTTGTTGTAGCAAAACAGCGCTTCACGCCATATTGGTGAACGTTTGCTAATTATATAAACGTTTGGAGAAGTACATGTTGTACCTAACAATCAAACTAAGCTTTTGGTCGTGCAATTCAATTCGACAATGGCAGACGTAACGTTAGCCAGCTAATGTTAGCCATACAATCAACCATTGCATTAGCTAACTAGTTCCAAAAATGAGCGACCAAACGAATGCTTTTAAACTACAGCTAGCTAACAAAAACGTCTATGTGCCGTGTGTAGTTGATAACAAAATTACCTAGCAAAACAAAAACAAAAAAACATGCATTGATGATGTCAAGAAAGCGTTAGTGAACAAAAGCCAGCTAGCTTGCCAACTAGCTAGCCTGGCTAACAACACACTATAATGTGATTCGTTAATGTTACTCAGACATCGTTCAATACAATAATTCCAGATAATTGTGAAATGTCAGCTTATTATGCATAACAGGTCAAATTAACATATTGGGAAAATAGGAACGTTAGAACGCACAATTTAGGTATGTCATTCTGAAATGTCATCGTTCAATGACAACGATAATATATTTAGTAAACTTACCATCAGTAATTTTCTTTATTACAGTATTTTGTGTCATCCAGGGCTACTTTCGTTCAATAGCGATTCATTTGAATATTTTAGACGTATTATTTGTAGCCACGATGCTGTTCGGATCGTGCATTCGGTTGATGTGTGCTGCTGCACAGCTGTAGCAAAGGGGGGTGCGTTCCAGGTGGTCTCCATCACCAGTCGCGCGCACATGTTACTTGTCGTCTTTGTGGCTCATGGACTCGTCAAATCTGATATTCTGCGCAGCGTGGCTGTTAACGGACTGGAACGTAACCAATCACTCTGGGGGAGTTTTCTAAATCCTCCCAACGAACTGGGCAGCAGACTGCTGTAATCTTAGAACATTCTGCCAACTATAGACTCGGAGTCAGAGGGATAAAACCAAACTCATAATGGGATACTGATAACTAAATAATTATTCAGACCAAAAACGTCGTTTAATGTACGTTTCTATATTATAACTTTGTTCTATAGCCTACTTTTTGTACTTCAATTTGATTGCGACTAATCAATAATGCACCGATAAATGTAATCCATGCACATTATACCGTTGAAACTGATGCGCTTTATATTTGTGATGTTAACTGCCATTTAAAATAGGCAAGATATGAAGGATATTGTTCTGCTCAATGTAGGTCTGAATGGTTATGGCTAAAGATTGCCAATGCAATGGAAGCTGTATCCCACCTGTTAAGCAGATGGGGTCTACTTTTCTGGTCATTTGATTATGATTTCTCTCGTCAGAATGCATGTATACAATACAGGAATTACAGTACCAGTCAAAAGTTGACACACCTACTCATTCAAGGTTCTTTCTTACTATTTTCTACATTGCAGAATAATAGTGAAGACATCACAAGTATGAAATAACACATTGAATCATGTAGTAACCAAACATGTTAAACAAATCCAAATATATTTTATATTTGAGATTCTTCAAAGTAGCCATCCTATGCCTTGATGACAGCTTTGCACACTTGGCATTTTCTCAACCAGCTTCATGAGATAGTCACCTGGAATGCATTTTCATTGTTAATTTGTGGAATTTATTTCATTATTAATGCATTTGAGCCAAACAGTTGTGTTGTGACAAGGTAGGATTGGTATACAGAAGATAGCCCTATTTAGTAAAATACCAAGTCCATATTATGGCCAGAACAGCTCAAATAAGCAAAGAGAAACAATCCATCATTACTTTAAAACATGGAGGTCAGTCAATCCAGAAAATGTCAAATATTTTGAAAGTTTCTTCAAGTGCAGTCACAAAAACCATCAAGCGCTATGATGAAACTGGCTTTCATGAGGACCACCATAGGAATGGAAGACCTTTGCTGCAGAGGATAAATTCATTACAGTTAACTGCACCTCATATTACAGCCCAAATAAATACTTCAGAGTTCAATTAACAGACACATTTCATTTACATTTACATTTAAGTCATTTAGCAGACGCTCTTATCCAGAGCGACTTACAAATTGGTGCATTCACCTTATGACATCCAGTGGGACAGTCACTTAACAATAGTGCATCTAAAACTTAAGGGGGTGAGAGGGATTACTTATCCTATCCTAGGTATTCCTTAAAGAGGTGGGGTTTCAGGTGTCTCCGGAAGGTGGTGATTGACTCCGCTGTCCTGGCGTCGTGAGGGAGTTTGTTCCACCATTTGGGGGCCAGGGCAGCGAACAGTTTTGACTGGGCTGAGCGGGAGCTGTACTTCCTCAGTGGTAGGGAGGCGAGCAGGCCAGAGGTGGATGAACGCAGTGCCCTTGTTTGGGTGTAGGGCCTGATCAGAGCCTGGAGGTACTGAGGTGCCGTTCCCTCACAGCTCCGTAGGCAAGCACCATGGTCTTGTAGCGGATGCGAGCTTCAACTGGAAGCCAGTGGAGAGAACGGAGGAGCGGGGTGACGTGAGAGAACTTGGGAAGGTTGAACACCAGACGGGCTGCGGCGTTCTGGATGAGTTGAAGGGTTTAATGGCACAGGCAGGGAGCCCAGCCAACAGCGAGTTGCAGTAATCCAGACGGGAGATGACAAGTGCCTGGATTAGGACCTGCGCCGCTTCCTGTGTGAAGCAGGGTCGTACTCTGCGGATGTTGTAGAGCATGAACCTACAGGAACGGGCCACCGCCTTGATGTTGGTTGAGAACGACAGGGTGTTGTCCAGGATCACGCCAAGGTTCTTGGCGCTCTGGGAGGAGGACACAATGGAGTTGTCAACCGTGATGGCGAGATCATGGAACGGGCAGTCCTTCCCCGGGAGGAAGAGCAGCTCCGTCTTGCCGAGGTTCAGCTTGAGGTGGTGATCCGTCATCCACACTGATATGTCGGCCAGACATGCAGAGATGCGATTCGCCACCTGGTCATCAGAAGGGGGAAAGGAGAAGATTAGTTGTGTGTCGTCTGCATAGCAATGATAAGAGAGACCATGTGAGGTTATGACAGAGCCAAGTGACTTGGTGTATAGCGAGAATAGGAGAGGGCCAAGAACAGAGCCCTGGGGGACACCAGTGGTGAGAGCGCGTGGTGAGGAGACAGATTCTCGCCACGCCACCTGGTAGGAGCGACCTGTCAGGTAGGACGCAATCCAAGCGTGGGCCGCGCCGGAGATGCCCAACTCGGAGGGTGGAGAGGAGGATCTGATGGTTCACAGTATCGAAGGCAGCCGATAGATCTAGAAGGATGAGAGCAGAGGAGAGTTAGCTTTGGCAGTGCGGAGCGCCTCCGTGATACAGAGGAGAGCAGTCTCAGTTGAATGACTAGTCTTGAAACCTGACTGATTTGGATCAAGAAGGTCATTCAGAGAGAGATAGCGGGAGAGCTGGCCAAGGACGGCACGTTCAAGAGTTTGAGAGAAAAGAAAGAAGGGATACTGGTCTGTAATTGTTGACATCGGAGGGATCGAGTGTAGGTTTTCAGAAGGGGTGCAACTCTCGCTCTCTTGAAGACGGAAGGGACGTAGCCAGCGGTCAGGGATGAGTTGATGAGCGAGGTGAGGTAAGGGAGAAGGTCTCCGGAAATGGTCTGGAGAAGAGAGGAGGGGATAGGGTCGAGCGGGCAGGTTGTTGGGCGGCCGGCCGTCACAAGACGCGAGATTTCATCTGGAGAGAGAGGGGAGAAAGAGGTCAGAGCACAGGGTAGGGCAGTGTGAGCAGAACCAGCGGTGTCGTTTGACTTAGCAAACGAGGATCGGATGTCGTCGACCTTTTCAAAATGGTTGACGAAGTCATCTGCAGAGAGGGAGGAGGGGGGGGGGAGGGGGAGGAGGATTCAGGAGGGAGGAGAAGGTGGCAAAGAGCTTCCTAGGGTTAGAGGCAGATGCTTGGAATTTAGCGAGGTAGAAAGTGGCTTTAGCAGCAGAGACAGAGGAGGAAAATGTAGAGAGGAGGGAGTGAAAGGATGCCAGGTCCGCAGGGAGGCGAGTTTTCCTCCATTTCCGCTCGGCTGCCCGGAGCCCTGTTCTGTGAGCTCGCAATGAGTCATCGAGCCACGGAGCGGGAGGGGAGGACCGAGCCGGCCTGGAGGATAGGGGACATAGAGAGTCAAGGGATGCAGAGAGGGAGGAGAGGGTTGAGGAGGCAGAATCAGGAGATAGGTGGGAGAAGGTTTGAGCGGAGGGAAGAGATGATAGGATGGAAGAGGAGAGAGTAGCGGGGGAGAGAGAGCGAAGGTTGGGACGGTGCGATACCATCCGAGTAGGGGCAGTGTGGGAGGTGTTGGATGAGAGCGAGAGGGAAAAGGATACAAGGCAGTGGTCGGAGACTTGGAGGGGAGTTGCAATGAGGTTAGTGGAAGAACAGCATCTAGTAAAGATGAGGTCGAGCGTATTGCCTGCCTTGTGAGTAGGGGGGGAAGGTGAGAGGGTGAGGTCAAAAGAGGAGAGGAGTGGAAAGAAGGAGGCAGAGAGGAAAGAGTCAAAGGTAGACGTGGGGAGGTTAAAGTCACCCAGAACTGTGAGAGGTGAGCCGTCCTCAGGAAAGGAGCTTATCAAGGCATCAAGCTCATTGATGAACTCTCCGAGGGAACCTGGAGGGCGATAAATGATAAGGATGTTAAGCTTGAAAGGGCTAGTAACTGTGACAGCATGGAATTCAAAGGAGGCGATAGACAGATGGGTAAGGGGAGAAAGAGAGAATGACCACTTGGGAGAGATGAGGATCCCGGTGCCACCACCCCGCTGACCAGACACTCTCGGGGTGTGCGAGAACACGTGGGCGGACGAAGAGAGAGCAGTAGGAGTAGCAGTGTTGTCTGTGGTGATCCATGTTTCCGTCAGTGCCAAGAAGTCAAGCGACTGGAGGGAGGCATAGGCTGAGATGAACTCTGCCTTGTTGACCGCAGATTGGCAGTTCCAGAGGCTACCGGAGACCTGGAACTCCACGTGGGTCGTGCGCGCTGGGACCACCAGAGTAGGGTGGCCGCGGCCACGCGGTGAGGAGCGTTTGTATGGTCTGTGCAGAGAGGAGAGAACAGGGATAAACAGACACATAGTTGACAGGCTACAGAAGAGGCTACGCTAATGCAAAGGAGATTGGAATGACAAGTGGACTACACGTCTCGAATGTTCAGAAAGTTAAGCTACGTAGCAAGAATCTTATTGACTAAAATGATTAAAATGATACAGTACTGCTGAAGTAGGCCAGCTGGCAGTGGGTGCGTTGTTGACACTACACTAATCAAGTCGTTCCGTTGAGTGTAATAGTTTCAACATCATCAACTGTTTAGAGGAGACTGCGTGAATCAGGCCTTCATGGTCAAATTGCTGCAAAGATACCATTACTAAAGGACACCAATAAGAAGAGACTTGCTTGAGCCAACACAAGCAATGGACATTAGACCGGTGTAAATCTGTCCTTGGTCTGATGAGTCCTTTGAGATTTTTGGTTCCAACCATTGTTATATTTGATTTATGTAACTGTTACGAATCCCTTTTGGCCCGACAGTCTAGGGGGGGGGATGGTAATGAGACCCGTAACATAACTCATGCAAATGATAATTGTGACAAAGTAAAAGTGAGAACGAAATAACCACGACAACTGAAATCTACCGTCAAACTCAAGGTTTATTTGAAAACACACAGTAATGGGGGAGCAGGCAAAGGGGCTGAGCTGGACCCAAGGAAAGAAACAATAAGTATTCAAAAACACCCAAGTTAGACTAGCCTACTTTAACAACAGCTAACTAAACAAAAAATACAGTGGGTGGTCCTCCCAGTTCGAACTGGTGTATTTAACAAAGTCTACCTACGGGTAGTGTATGCCCATGGGCGACTTGTCTTGGTTTCCTTTTCCCACCAGGAATCAAACACAAACACCATAACCAAAACAATACTCACAGGTGATGACAAAGTGCTATGGAGGTGCTCAAACAAAAGAGAGGTTAATACACAAAGAGAGTGAACCACAAAGCCCTACAGACATGGCATTTACAGAGAGATTGAGCTCTAGAGCAAACAACTGATGCGGTTTTTAAACCGAGGGAAAGGAACTGTGATAGGGTAGGAAACAGGAGGAGGTGTGTCTTCTGATTGATGATTGGATTGTTGACTGATTGGGGAGTGATGATTTTCACCTGTGAGGGGAGAAGGAGAGAAAAGAACACAGGATAGATACATATACACACAGACACAGGATACCTGTATCCGTAACAGTAACCTTTATTTAACCAGGAAGGGCTCATTGAGATTTAAAATCTATTTTTCAAGAGCGTCCTGGCCAAGATGGCAGCACCAAGTCATTACAAAAATTACAAACATGAAAAACTACAAGTAATCTAGTAAAAACCATAGAATTCACAAGAGTATAACAAAATCAAAAACAGCAAATTAAAAACATTGACAGGTCAGGGAATCAGTCTCAAGATCATTCATCAGTGATTTAAAAATACCAATCGGGACAAGTTCTTCCAGTTTAAAAGTATTTTGTAAGGCCTTCCAAGACGATGGTGCAGAGTACATAAAAGACCTTTACTAAATTCAGTTCAGACATTTGGAACAGTTAACAGGATAAAGTCCAGCGAACGAAGAGAGTACCCACCACATTTCTGAACAATAAAATGCCCAAATCATTTACATTTACGTCATTTAGCAGACGCTCTTATCCAGAGCGACTTACAAATTGGTGCATTCACCTTATGACATCCAGACATCCACTTTACAATAGTGCATCTAAATCTTTTAAGGGGGGTGAGAAGGATTACTTTATCCTATCCTAGGTATTCCTTAAAGAGGTGGGGTTTCAGGTGTCTCCGGAAGGTGGTGATTGACTCCGCTGTCCTGGCGTCGTGAGGGAGTTTGTTCCACCATTGGGGGGCCAGAGCAGCGAACAGTTTTGACTGGGCTGAGCGGGAACTGTACTCCTCAGTGGTAGGGAGGCGAGCAGGCCAGAGGTGGATGAACGCAGTGCCCTTGTTTGGGTGTAGGGCCTGATCAGAGCCTGGAGGTACTGAGGTGCCGTTCCGTCACAGCTCCGTGAGGCAAGCACCATGGTCTTGTAGCGGATGCGAGCTTCAACTGGAAGCTAGTGGAGAGAGCGGAGGAGCGGGGTGACGGAGAGAACTTGGGAAGGTTGAACACCAGACGGGCTGCGGCGTTCTGGATGAGTTGTAGGGTTTAATGGCACAGGCAGGGAGCCCAGCCAACAGCGAGTTGCAGTAATCCAGACGGGAGATGATAAAACGGTAGTAAACCCAAAATGGCTTTGTAAATAAAAGTATACCAGTGCCTGAGCCTATGAGTGACTAGAGAAGGCCAGCCAACCCTGGTATACAAAGTGCAGTGGTGCGTAAGAGTTTTGCAGTATAAAATAAATCTCAAAGTGCCATGGTAAAAGGTGTCAATTGATCTTAAACACTGAGCGGAAGCATTCATATATAAAATATCCCCATAGTCTAGTAAAGGCATAAATGTAGCTGATACTAGCCTCCTTCTAGCTTCAAAAGAAAAACAGGCCTTATTCCTAAAATAAAATCCCAATTTCATCTTCAATTCTTTGTAAGTTGTTGAATATGCAATTTAAAAGACAGGCAGTCATCAATTAAAATGTCCAGATATTTATGAGGTGACAACCTTAATCTCCGTGTCCTGACAGGTAGTAATAGGTGAAAAGTTCAGAGGTCTATTTCTTGCTTTAGAAAACACCATTAGTTTAGTTTGTCAGTATTGAGGATATGCTTCAATTGACACGAGGTATGTTGAACAGTATAAAAAGCAGTTTGCAAGTTCTGGAAAGCTTTTGTGAAAACTCTGTGTCTTTGTGAGACGCAGAGCATGTGAACACATGATCTCCTCGTGTGGTTCCCACCATGAAGCATGGAGGAGGAAGTGTGATGGTGCTTTGCTGGTGACTGTCAGTGATTTATGTAGAATTCAAGGCACACTTAATCAGCATGGCTACCACAGCATTCTGCAGCGGTACACCATCCCATCTGGTTTGCGCTTAGTGGGACTATCATTTGTTTTTCCAACAGGACAATGACCCAAAACACAATTGGGTGGTCCTTCTGTAGCTCAGTTGGTAGAGCATGGCGCTTGTAACGCCAGGGTAGTGGGTTCGATTCCCGGGACCACCCATACGTAGAATGTATGCACACATGACTGTAAGTCGCTTTGGATAAAAGCGTCTGCTAAATGGCATATATATAATATAATAATATATAGTGTAAGGGCTATTTGACCAAGAAGGAGAGGGATGGATTTGTTGAACACTGTTTGGGTTACTACATGATTCCATGTTATTTCATAGTTTTGATGTCTTCACTATTATTTTACAATGTAGAAAATAGTAAAAATAAAGAAAAATGCTGGAATGAGTAGTTGTCCCAACTTGACTGGTACTATATATACATAAATACTGAAAAATATATATAAACGCAACATGCAACATTTTTACAGAGTTACAGTTCATATAAAGAAATCAGTCAATTTAAATAAATAAGGACCTAAGCTACAGATTTCACATGACTGGGCAGGGGCACAGGCATGGGTGGGCCTGGCAGGGCATAGGCTCACCCACTGGGGAGCAAGGCCCAGCCAATCAGAATGAGTTTTCCCAATAAAGGGCTTAATTTACAGACATAAATACTCCTGTTTCATCAGCGGTCCGAGTGGCTGGTCACCGACAATCCCACAGGTGAAGAAACTGGATGTGGAGGTCCTGGGTGGATGTGGAGGTCCATATTTTCTATGATGATGTTGGAGACAGCTTATTGTAGAGAAACATCTTTGTCATTGTGTTGTGTGACAAAACTGCACATTTTAGTGTTCTTTTATTGTCCCCAGCACAAGGGGCACCTGTGTAATGATTATGCTGTTTAATCAACTTCTTGATATGCCACACCTGTCCGACGGATGGATTATCTTGGCTAAGAAACAATGCTCACTATCAGGGATGAAAACTAATTTGTGCACAAATGAAATAAATAACATTTCTGGGATCTTTTATTTCAGTTCATAAAATACGGAACCAACATTTTACATGTTGCTTTTATATTTTGTGTTCAGTGTAAGTTGCATGGACTCACTGTGTGCAATAGTGTTTAACATGAAAATGAAGGATGGATCAACAACATTGTAGGTGCTCCACTACACTAACCTTATTGAGGGGAAAAGAAAGGAAGCCTGTACAGAATAAAAATATTTCAAAACATGCATCCTGCTTGCAACACGGCCCTAAAGTAATACTGAACAAAAATGTGACAAAGCAAATTCACTTTTTGTCCTGAATACAAAGTGTTATATTTGGGATAAAAATCAATGTAACTTGCCAGTACCAATCTCCATATTTTCAAGCAGTGGTGGCTGCATCGTGTTATGGGTATGCTTGTAATTGTTAAGGACTGGGGAGTTTGCAGGATAAAAAATAAATAGAATAGAGCTGAGCACATGCACAATCCTGGAGAAAAACCTAGTTTAATCTGCTTTCTACCAGACACTGGGAGATGAATTTCCCCTCAGTTGGACAATAACCTAAAACACATGGCCAAATCTACACTGGAGTGGCTTCCACGAAGACAGTAAATGTCCCTGAGTGGCCTTGTTACAGGATTGACTTAACTCTACTTGAAAATCTATGGCAAGACCTGAACATGGTTGTTGAGCAATGATAAACAACCAATTTGACAGAGCTTAAAGAACTTTTAAAGAATAGTGTGCAAACGTTGCACAATCCCGGTGGAAATCTCTTAGACGTACCCCAGAAAAACTCTGTAGAAGCATCTTTGGCAGTGATTACGGCTAAGTATTGACTCAGGGCTGTGAATACTTATGTAAATTAGATCTATATTTAATTTTCAATAAATTGGCAAACATTTCTTAAAACATGTCATTATGGGTGAGAATTTATACATTTAATCCATTTTGAATTCAGGCTGTAACAACTGCCGATTGCCCCTTAAACTGTTTGAATAAGTTACAAACACAGCCTTTGTCACAATGACTGATTAGACATGGACCTACACAAAATCTACAGTGTAGAAAACATTAGGAACACCTGCTCTTTCCATGACAGACTGACCAGGTGAAAGCTATGATCCCTTATTGAGGTCACTTGTTAAATACATTCCAATCAGTGTAGATGAAAGAGAGGAGACAGGTTAAAGGACTTTAAGACCTGAGACAATTGAGACATGGATTATGTGTGTGCCATTCAGAGGGTGAATGGGCAAGAAAATACACTGCTCAAAAAAATAAAAGGAACACTTAAACAACACAATGTAACTCCAAGTCAATCACACTTCTGTGAAATCGAACTGTCCACTTAGGAAATAACACTGACTGACAATACATTTCACATGCTGTTGTGCAAATGGAATAGACAACAGAGGTGAATTATAGGCAATTAGCAGGCCACCCCCAACCTAAAGGTAAATATGCGCGTGCGATGACAGACCACTTCTCAGTTCCTATGCTTTCTGGCTGATGTTTTGGTCACTTTTGAAAGCTGGCGGTGCTTTCACTCTAGTGGTAGCATGAGACGGAGTCTACAACCCACACAAGTGGCTCAGGCAGTGCAGCTCATCCAGGATGGCACATCAATGCGAGCTGTGGCAAGAAGGTTTGCTGTGTCTGTCAGCGTAGTGTCCAGAGCATGGAGGCGCTACCAGGAGACAGGCCAGTACATCAGGAGACATGGAGGAGGCCGTAGGAGGGCAACAACCCAGCAGCAGGACCGCTACCTCCGCCTTTGTGCAAGGAGGAGCACTGCCAGAGCCCTGCAAAATGACCTCCAGCAGGCCACAAATGTGCATGTGTCTGCTCAAACAGTCAGAAACAGACTCTATGAGGGCCCGACGTCCACAGGTGGGGGTTGTGCTTACAGCCCAACACCGTGCAGGACGTTTGGCATTTGCCAGAGAACACCAAAATTGGCAAATTCGCCACTGGCGCCCTGTGCTCTTCACAGATGAAAGCAGGTTCACAGAGCACATGTGACAGACGTGACAGTCTGGAGACGCCATGGAGAACGTTCTGCTGCCTGCAACATCCTCCATAATGACCGGTTTGGCGGTGGGTCAGTCATGGTGTGGCATTTCTTTGGGGGGCCGCACAGCCCTCCATGTGCTCGCCAGAGGTAGCCTGACTGCCATTAGGTACCGAGATGAGAGCCTCAGACCACTTGTGAGACCATATGCTGGTGCGGTTGGCCCTGGGTTCCTCCTAATACAAGACAATGCTAGACCTCATGTGGCTGGAGTGTGTCAGCAGTTCCTGCAAGAGGAAGACATTGATGCTATGGACTGGCCTGCCCGTTCCCCAGACCTGAATCCAATTGAGCACATCTGGGACATCATGTCTCGCTCCATCCACCAACGCCACGTTGCACCACAGACTGTCCAGGAGTTGGCGGATGCTTTAGTCCAGATCTGGGAGGAGATCCCTCAGGAGACCATCCGCCACCTCATCAGGAGCATGCCCAGGCGTTGTAGGGAGGTCATACAGGCACGTGGAGGCCACACACACTACTAAGCCTCATTTTGACTTGTTTTAAGGACATTACATCAAAGTTGGAACAGCCTGTAGTGTGGTTTACCACTTTAATTTTGAGTGTGACTCCAAATCCAGACCTCCATGGGTTGATCAATGTGATTTCCATTGATAATTTTTGTGTGATTTTGTTAGCACATTCAACTATGTAAAGAAAAAAGTATTTAATAAGAATATTTAATTCATTCA
Organism: Oncorhynchus gorbuscha; assembly: GCF_021184085.1. Lineage (NCBI taxonomy): Eukaryota > Metazoa > Chordata > Actinopteri > Salmoniformes > Salmonidae > Oncorhynchus > Oncorhynchus gorbuscha. The sequence continues at coordinate 2,976 of NW_025745259.1, read as the reverse complement.
GATCTAGGATGTGTTATTTTAGTGTTCCCTTTTATTTTTTTGAGCAGTGTATTTAGGTGCCTTTGAATGGGGTACAGTACGTTTGAGTGTGTCAAGAACTGCAACTCTACTGGGTTTTTCCACTCAACAGTTTCCCATGTGTATCACTCGGGCTCCCGAGTGGCGCAGCGGTCTAAGGAACTGCATCTCAGTGAAAGAGGCGTCACTATAGTACCTGGTTTGAATCCAGCCTGTGTCCTCACCTGGCTGTGATTGGGTGTCCCATAGGGTGGCTCACAATTGGACCAGCGTCGTACAGGTTTGGCCAGAGTAGCCAGTTATTGTAAATAAGAATTTGTTCTTAACTGACTTGCCTAGTTAAAATTTTTTTTAAATAGTCCACCACCCAAATGGACATTCAGCCAACTTGACAACTATGGGAAGCATTGGCAGACATTGGCCAGCATCCCTGTGGAACACCTTTGACACCTTGTAGTCCATGCTCTAGCAAATGGAGGCTGTTCTGATGGCAAACGTAATATTAGGAAGGTATTTTGTATACTCAGTTTTATGTAGCATGGGCATAGCACAATTGATTTTACCTGTTCAAATTTCCAAAAGATGAATGTAGTGTAAAAGCATAATCCAACTATCAAATTTGGAAAATCAAATTAAGTCAACAAAAAAGTATATATATATATATATAACAAATGCATGAGCAAACATTACTTTGCTTGTGACAACTACAGTTTCAAGATCCTCTTACTTTATAATCAAAAAGACAATAAACTCTGTTAAAATGAAGTCATCAATAAGAATCCAACAACAGCTGACCAGTTGACTGGTTTATTTTGTTTATTTATGTATTTTGATTGAAACACCATTCATACAAATGTAACACCCAATAAGGAAAAAATGTCAAATGTTGCCCTTGAACTACTACATCCAAAACACATATTTAAGGCATTTGAATGAATGATAGAATGTTTCTGAACACAGGGAAAATTAATAGCTTACAACAATGGTCAATTTCATGTCAAATACTTAAATGGTTACGATCATGTCATATTTACAAAATATACACAATGCTGTGGTTTTGAATTTGGAAAGTTTAGAAGGGCTACATGGATCATACATGGCTAAAAGTGTCCACGTCATTATTAAAGTCTAAGTGATAATATGTTTAGAAGGTTAGGCAGAGTAACGGATTAGCAAGCAGAACAAAAAAACAACCGGGTCAATATGGATTCCTAAAACTGTCAGTGACAGCCCATTATACTTTATCAGAGTCAGGAATTCATTCCATGGTCAAAAGCTTACATTTCACTGAAACTTTTGTAATTGCATTCAGGGCACATGAGACAATTAAACAACTATATACAATTGAATATGGAGGCTGTTACAAATTAGTGCTCTATGGAAAGGTAATAGTATCAATGAACTGCAGTTCTGACCAGATATAAAATGTTAAAATAGGAGGAAATCTGTAAATATAATCTAAACCTTTTCATGAACCAGGTTGTAGGCCAAACATTTCTGAAGACATGGGGTAAAAACACAGTTAAGCATCTTGTGAGCCAATCAAATCAAAAACGTTAAACGATTAAGATGGAAGTGTGAACACAAAATTGCTTGACTGCAAACAGCACCAGAAAAAAACACATTTCTATGACGTGACTGAGTTCATTGGATAATTGAACACAATCAGTGAGGCAGGAGGTCTTTTCTATGTCCATTGTCCAACTTGTCTTTTTACATTTAGTTAGTGGGAGGATTTTGAGGGTGGGGAAAAAGACTTATGGTCCAGCAGCATGAGTCTTTTGATGTTCCTCTAGAAGATGTGGGAAAGCAAATGCTTTGTCACACTCTGTGCATTCATATACAACTTGTCCAACATGACTTTCTTGATGCTGCCTGAGAAGAGACAGTCGACTGAATGATTTATAGCACATGTCACAACGGTGGTCTCCTCCAGATTCCTGTTCTGTGTGCACTTTCATATGCAATGACAGGTCGTGTGCCGAGGTTAATGTTTTGGGGCAAACTGAGCACTTGTACTGGCTTACACTGTCCGTGGCTTTGTATGTCCGGTGGGCTCGTTCAGTGCCAAATTTATGTTGTCTTCGCTCATGGTCTCGGAGATATCTCTTCAGAGCAAAGGTCTTTCCACAAGACTGGCACTTGAATGGCCGTTCATTGTGATGCTCTTTGTTTAGATGCTGCTGGAGACTACCGCGGGAAGAAAATCGCATTAAGCAGACAGTACAATTAAAGAAGTCATCACCAACATCCACCTCTTCCTCCATTGACTTTCTATTAGACAGATGTGGGAGTTCATGGGCTGTCACAGCACGTTGCCGACGTGCACAGTGGTGGTGGGGGAAATCACTGCCCAAGAAGCTCTGACCACACGCCGTGCACTTGTATTGTGTTGCAGCAGTCAGATGGCTTTGCTCATGTTCAGCAAGCTTGCTTTTGGTGGGAAATGTCAACTTACAAACACTGCAAGCAAACGTGTTCTCAGAGTGTATGGAAAGGTGACTTGCCAATTCTATGGCATGAGCAAACATGTGAGAGCAAATTGGGCATTTGTAAATGGTCCTCTTCTCTGAAACAGTTTCCCAAGCATTTGTCACTGAGCCTCCTTTCAGAGCTTCTGCTGCAGCCTCATCGTCACCGTGTTCATTTAAATGACTGACAAAATTGTGACGGTAGTTGAAACTCATGTGGCATTGATTGCACCGATACACGTATGATTGTGGTATTTGGTAGTGACTGAGCTCGTGCTTGTTTAAGTGAGATGCATGCAAGAAATGCTTATTACATTCTTGGCATGAATAAGGTCGCTCTCTGGCAGCCAGGCACCCATGCTCAGACAGTTGTTCAGGTTCTTTGAAACGTTCATCGCAAACCCCACAACGATATTGAAGGTGCTTCATTGTAGAGGAAGAGGCAGTAGAAGAGGAGGATGCAGTCTTCTCTGGAGGAAGTAAAGGT
>NW_025745258.1:0-38634 GCF_021184085.1 Oncorhynchus gorbuscha | reverse complement strand
AATAAAGGGAACACTTAAACAACACAATGTAACTCCAAGTCAATCACACTTCTGTGAAATCAAACTGTCCACTTAGGAAGCAACACTGATTGACAATAAATTTCACATGCTGTTGTGCAAATGGAATAGTATAGGCAATTATCAAGACACCCCCAATAAAGGAGTGGTTCTGCAGGTGGTCCCACAGACCACTTCTCAGTTTCTATGCTTCCTGGCTGATGTTTTGGTCACGTTTGAATGCTGGCGGTGCTTTCACTCTAGTGGTAGCATGAGACTGAGTCTACAACCCACACAAGTGGCTCAGGTAGTGCAGCTCATCCAGGATGGAACATCAATGCGAGCTGTGGCAAGAAGGTTTGCTGTGTCTGTCATCGTAGTGTCCAGAGCATGGAGGCGCTACCAGGAGACAGGCCAGTACATCAGGAGACGTGGAGGAGGCCGTAGGAGGGCAACAACCCAGCAGCAGGACCGCTACCTCCGCCTTTGTGCAAGGAGGAGCACTGCCAGAGCCCTGAAAAATGACCTCCAGTAGGCCACAAATGTGCATGTGTCTGCTCAAACGGTCAGAAACAGACTCCATGATGGTGGTATATGAGGGCCCGACGTCCACAGGTGGAGGTTGTGCTTGCAGCCCAACACCGTACAGGACGTTTGGTATTTGTCAGAGAACACCAAGATTGGCAAATTCGCCACTGGCGCCCTGTGCTCTTCACAGATGAAAGCAGGTTCACACTGAGCACATGTGACAGACGTGACAGAGTCTGAGACGCTTCGTGGAGAACGTTCTGCTGCCTGAAACATCCTCCAGCATGACCGGTTTGGCGGTGGGTGAGTCATGGTGTGGGGTGGCATTTCTTTGGGGGGCCGCACAGGCCTCCATATGCTCGCCAGAGGTAGCCTGACTGCCATTAGGTACCGAGATGAGATCCTCAGACCCCTTGAGAGACCATATGCTGGTGCGGTTGGCCCTGGATTCCTCCTAATGCAAGACAATGCTAGACCTCATGTGGCTGGAGTGTGTCAGCAGTTCCTGCAAGAGGAAGGCATTGATGCTATGGACTGGCCCGCCCGTTCCCCAGACCTGAATCCAATTGAGCACATCTGGGACATCATGTCTTGCTCCATCCACCACAGACTCTCCAGGAGTTGGCGGATGCTTTAGTCCAGGTCTGTGAGGAGATCTCTCAGGAGACCATCCGCCACCTCATCAGGAGCATGCCCAGGCATTGTAGGGAGGTCATACAGGCACGTGAGGCCACACACACCAAATCCATTGATAATTTTTGTGTGATTTTGTTGTCAGCACATTCAACTATGTAAAGAAAAAAGTATTTAATAAGAATATTTAATTCATTCAGATCTAGGATGTGTTATTTTAGTGTTCCCTATATTTTTTTGAGCAGTGTATTAAAAAGAACAAAATACTGCAAAGTTTCCTAAGAGCTAGAAGCACGGCAGTGCTCTTGGTCGGCATCATTTTGATCTTATAATAATATATGCCATTTAGCAGACGCTTTTATCCAAAGCGACTTACAGTCATGTGTGCATACATTCTACGTATGGGTGGTCCCGGGGATCGAACCCACTACCCTGGCGTTACAAGCGCCATGCTCTACCAACTGAGCTTGATAAGGAGCCTGTAGTAGGATTATAGAAAAATCTGTTGGGAAATGAACGTTTTTGTTTCAAAGAAGGCTACTAAATGTTCAGTGAATGTGAGTATATTTAAGTGGATTAAATGATTTAAAAACTTTCCTATGAACCTAAATGTTGACGAAGCCAAAATCTTGCCAATCCATTCATTATTCTACTAACTTATTCTACTTATTCTGCATATACAGTGCATTTGGAAATTATTTAGACCCCTTGACTTTTTCCACATTTTGTTACGTTGATTAATAGTTTTCCCCCCTCAATCTACACACAATACCCCATATATTTCCTCAAGTATTCAGACCCTTTACTCAGTACTTTGTTGAAGCACCTTTGGCAGCGATATAGCCTCGAGTCTCCTTGGGTACAATGCTACAAGCTTGGCACACCTGTATTTGGGGAGTTTCTCCCATTCGTCTCTGCAGATAGTCTTAAGCTCTGTCCGGTTGGATGGAGGAGCGTTTTCAGGTTTCTCCAGAGATTTTTAATCGAGTTCAAGTCCAGGCTCTGGCTGGGCCACTCAAAGACATTCAGAGACTTGTCCCCCGAAACTACTCCTGCGTTGTCTTGTCTGTGTACTTAGGGACGTTGTCCTATTGGAAGATCATCCTTAGCACCAGTCTGAGGTCCTGAGCATTCTGGATCTCTCTGTACTTTGTTCTGTTCATCTTTCCCTCAATCCTGACTAGTCTCCCAGTCCCTGCCGCTGAAAAACATCCCCACAGCATGATGCTGCCACCACCATGCTTCACCATAGGGATGGTGCTTGGTATCCTCCAGATGTGACGCTTGGCATTCAAGTCAAAGAGTTCAATCTTGGTTTCATCAGACCAGAGAATCTTGTTTAGGTGCCTTTTGGCAAACTCCAAACGGCGGTCAAGCAGCTTTTACGGAGGACTGGCCTCTGTCTGGCCACTCTACCATAAAGGCAAAGGGTCTCATAGCAAAGGGTCTGAATACTTATGTAAATAAGGTCTTTGTTTTTTATTTGTAATACATTTGTTTTCATTCTGTCCTTATGTGGTATTGTGTGTAGATAGATTTAAACAATTTTTTCAAATCTGTTTCAGAACAAGACTAACATAACAAAGTGTGGAAACACAAAGGGACTGTACATTCAAACAAAGAACACCATCAGGAATAGTGTTTCACCATTTATTGATTACGGAGACCATAGCAAAGGTATTTGAAGTATCTAGATATAGTATAACCTACAGTACCAATCAATATATTTCAAGTGCCGGGGAGAGCACAATCTTACAGTCCAGTAATGAGAGCGTTACCATCTATGCCAAAAGCCTGAGCCTCCGAAGGAGACATATCAATGCATTCTTCAGTATTCCTCCTTCATTGTGTGCGTCGTTGTGTGCTCAGACCACATAGGCATATCAACGGTATCCCACCCTGGTCAGCGATGTGGAGAGACATTTACATTACAGATTTTTCACCTAGTCGGCTCAGAGATTCAAACCAGCAACCTTTCGATTACTGGCCCAATGATCTTAACCGCTACGCTACCTGCCACCCTAACACTGTGTAAGACAAACCACAAAGAAAAGAAAACAGGCAAATGCAATGTCTAAATCGTGACGACAGGGCTAGTTCAAACCGCAGGACTTGGTGAATAGATCACAGGAGACAAAAGTGAGAGACAATGAATAAATATGCTCAAACAAGCACATGTATCTGTAATGGGTGTTCTTCAATTCTAAAATGCACTAGACTAAGACAATATGCGGTCCCAATGTACAAATAGTGACGGCAGGGTTAGTTCAAACTGCAGTCGGATGGTTCTCACAGGTGAGGGAATCAGCCCATGCTTGGTGAATAGCACTTGGTTGATCTCTGGGAGCAGGACACAGGAGAGCTGAATAGGTCATGAGACAAAAGTGAGAGACACGAATGAATCAAATAAATCACAGCAAAGGAATGTCGTTTGTAGCTCGAAAATGAACATCCCGAAAGCTCTGCAATCATCCTACTCAACTATTGACAGGGATAATGTGTTATTTCTTAGTTGTCAGTATGAATACAATAAGTGGGTCCTGCCTTGATGACTGTAGTATATTTATACTACTTGTCCTATAGATTTTTGTAGTCCTAAATTATTACTTGGAGTAATCTGAAAGCTAAAACAATCATTGTCCCGGAATGACAAGCTAGCTCATTATAGTGCTTTCTGCTCCTGCTAGCTAGCAACAGATCTACTTGTTGTAACTACAGTAGATAGCTAACTAGCTACATTACTAAGGTTGCTGTGTTCTAAGTTGAGATCCATTTTACAGCTTGCACTGATGGTATCATGTTTCTATAACTAAACAGCTAGTTAAATACAAATTAAATAAGACTTTACCTGATAGCAGTTTGATGAACGGAGATCACCAGTCTACTACCTTAGATGCGGATAACGTGATCAGCAGAGATACTACCATGGATAGTACACAAGTTTGAATTGGTTTACATTTTAGTATGCGGCGGCATTTGCCTGTCCATCTAGCGAACATAACATCTGCAAGAATTGACAGTGCCAACAAACTGAAATATTTTCAGAATAAATCAATATACACAATATGTAAAAACCAGCTCCTCCGTCCACAGAGATCGATCATCTCGAAAACGTAAGCAGACGGCTTCCTACTGCCAATCACCTAATAGTGAACATAACACCCACATCAAACCCATTGATCAAACCACACTCCCAAGATAACTCCTGTTTGTTCCTTCTTCGATAGGGTTTAACAGCAGTTGGCATCCAATAAATGTTGTATTACCACCACCTACTAGACTGGAGTATAACTCCCTTATATTTTTCTTTAAAAAATAAAACATATCAACAAATACCCAACCATTGAATTCTACACTCACCAAAACCCACCACCCGACTCCACTATTTAAGTCAATCTAGTCCTCCCTTAAGCCAACAGCCTGAAAGGACGGGACACCACCACTCAACACACGCTGTAGGTCTTCTGACGTCAAGCCTTGTACACTCAAATACCTCTCTGCAGCTGCCACCACAACTTAAGTTACATCCCTGCAGTATAGTTGTAAACCATTGCTATAAATGCTAAATATCCAGTCACACTGAAGCATATATCACTCGTTGGACCATCCCTCTGTACTGGTACAGATCTACTACTCACATCACTCCTCTCAGGATCCCTCCCCCTTGACCCATCTTCCTTTACTTTCTTCACTGCCTCAGCATACCACAACTTCTGCACTATTCTGTCCCTGGTAACCTCAACCTGCCTCTCTCACACCGGCCATTTCTGATCCTCAGCTCCATGGGCAACCCTACAATTAACACATACCACTACATACCCCAATGCTACACATGATTTTGTCTCATGCCCATAAGCTTGACACCTGTAACGACGTAATGTATTCGACACAAAAGCTTGTGCGGGATAACTTCTATATCCTAACATCACTTTGTCAGGCAAAGACTCAACATCAAAACTTGACAGAACAGACGACTCTTCTGTTTTAACACTCACGCTACCCTGTCTGCGTCGCACCAAAGGACGCGCATCAAACACTGGGAATCTTCCCCTTCAGTTGGTAAACTTTCACATTTACTGCTACTCCAGTAAACACTCCTTTCAATGGCACCCTTTTCATGAGAGCAAAACTAAACAAAATCTCTTGTCCCCATGTTTAACGCAGAGCGACTGCTCCCTCTGACCAGCAGAAACACATAATTATCACAAGACCACTTCTGGTTACCTTCACTGATTCCACAGCACCCAACTCTGTTTTCACCCCACCCTGAAAACACAAATGGATCATCTAAAAAGGCAAGGGTCCACTTTTTCCAAAAATGTCACTCCTACCGTCACAGACTCATCTTTTTCCTGACCCTCGGTGCAAGCCACGGACTCTGAGAACTTCACCACACTTATCACCTCTGATACTTCGCCGTCATTCACTTCCATTTCTCCTCCTGTCTTTGATCCGGTGTACAGCTCACTCTGCTTACACTTCCTACCATTCTTCTTTAACAAACCATCTCCCCTTTTTCCGATTGAAGCTCACCCTCTTCATTCCCTCTCTTCGACCTCTGCCTCTCTTTTAATATAATATATAATAATATATGCCATTTAGCAGACGCTTTTATCCAAAGCGACTTACAGTCATGTGTGCATACATTCTACGTATGGGTGGTCCCGGGGATCGAACCCACTACCCTGGCGTTACAAGCGCCATGCTCTACCAACTGAGCTACAGAAGGACCATTCCTCATCCGTAACCCAAGTATACATCTCCTTTTGATAATACTGCACTTCTCCTAACATACATCTTGTTCTTGCCCTCTCAATGGACGCCATTTCCTTAGGCCTAATACCATAGGTAGTAAATTGGTTAAATGTACTTTAGTCAGAAAAAGACCCAAAACTACCACAACTCAGGAAGTGACCAAGTTGCAGACACAGGAAACAGAAGGTTCAATACACAGAGTAGTTTATGAAACTACAGGAGATGGGCAAAGGGCAGGTCGAGGACAGGCATAGGTTCGTAACCAGGTCCGAGTTCGACAGGTACAGGGCGGCAAGCAGTCTCATGGGTAGGGCAGGCAGAAGTTCGGAAGCAGGTCAGAGTCAGAAAAGTACAGGACAGCATGCAGGCTCGGGGTCAGGGCAAGCAGAAATGGTCGGAACCGCGACAACTAGTAACTATAGCAACAACAGACAAACAGAAACGCAGGTATAAATACACAGGGGATAATGGGGAAAATGGGAGACACCTGGAGGGAGGTGGAGACAAGCACAAGACAGGTAAAACAGATCAGGATGTGACAAAGCGTGTGCTATCCGAAGGGCAAGTACAAAGGCAAACCTCCCGGTTGTTCTGGTGAGGTCTCCAACGAGCGCTACTAGATTGGCTTCTACTGTAGCATTTCTTAATGTGGGGGTGAAAAAACGAAGCAAAATCAGCGAGTTCAGCCCCCTTTAAGGAAGGATCACATAATTCCAACCCCCTAAGCAAACATTTGATAGTTGTGGCTGGCAGTAATTTACTAATCTTGGCTTCATGCCTGTTCAGACAACACACTCTAGGTGGCGGTATGCACCCTTCAGTTTGTCTACCGACTGTCAATAAACTTATAGAACTAGAAGAAGAAGACATTGACTACTGTACTTTAAAATGGAGATTGCCCTCAATGGCACTGCTCATAATGTCACAGGAGCCATAATGGAAAAGATGTGGCATCTATCCAACACTTGGATACACAGCTATACATGGTGCCACACCTTTCGGCCAAAGGTCTTCCTCAGGCAGCATTAGAAGGTTAATGTGTCACTAGGTGGAGCGTCAACATTGCATGATAACTATAGTATTTTTTAAATTGAATCTTTATTTAACTAGGCAAGTCAGTTGAGAACAAATTCTTATTTACAATGACAGCCTACCAGGGAACAGTGGGTTAACTTCCTTGTTCAGAGACAGAACAACAGATTTTTACCTTGTCAGTTCAGGGATTCAGTTAGTTCAACCTTTCGGTTACTGGCCCAATGCTCTAACCACTAGGCTACCTGCCGCCCCGGTATAGCAACAGTATGTATACATATATAACACAAATAAATAATATAAAGAAAAAGTGTGTGGGTAAAGGTATGTGCTGCATAAAGGAAAATAAAGTCAAACATGAAAGTTTAGCACAACCTAGAAGCCCCTCCCACCTATGTCTAACAGGAAGAAAGCTGTCAAGTGAAAATAGATTTGTTCCATCACTGTTTATAACTTTCACTCTCACTGCGACACACAACTGGAATGTTTCTCCTGACAAATACCAAGAGACGAAACAATTGCAAGGACATACCATCTAAACTGTAAATTCTAAGCGCAGCTGTTAAAAGTGAAGTTTGTAAAGTTGATCAAAATTTATTGACTGTATTTTAGCTTCTGGATAATCTACAATGGCAACTCCTGCTTCTGTCCATGAGCTGCTGGACACTCTGGATAGCTTGGTCTCAAGCGAGCTGAAGAGATTTCAGTATCTACTGACTAAGAACATGTTAGATGGCTGGTCTCCTATTCCTAAGAGCCGTCTGGAGAACGCTGACAGGGAGGACACCGTGGAGAAGATGGTCAGCGCCTACAGCCATGAAGGAGCAGTGAAGATCTCACTGACGATCCTGAGGAAGATGGGCCAGAATGATCTTGCTATGAAGCTGGAGAGAGGCACTCTAGAAGAGGTGCCAGCACTGAAAAAGACTGCGTCTCATCAAAAGGAAGAACTGAAATCCAATTTAGAGAGTCTTCAAAAGAATCAAGAAACGTACAAAAGCATGGAGGTCCACATTAAGAAGCAACGTGCGGACGCAGAGAGGCAGATGAGGGAGCAGTTTGAAAAGTTCCACCGGTTTCTGCGAGAGGAAGAAGAGGCCAGACTGGTTGCGCTCAGGGAGGAAGAGGAGCAGAAGGGCAGGGCTATTGCCAGCGAGATGGAGAGAATTCTCAAGCAGATCTCTTCTCTTGAACAGGACCTGCAGAAAGATGACCGCACATTCCCTGTGAGATACAAATACATCCAGAACAGCACATTGCCGGGTACACAGCAGGTCTCAGGGGTGCTTATCGACATGGCCAAACACCTGGGAAACCTGCAGTTCAGAGTGTGGGAGAAGATGAAGGAGATAGTCCAATTCACTCCTGTGATTCTGAACCCCAACACTGCAAACCGCTGGCTCTGATAATCTGACCAGTGTGAGATTTAATAACATAGGTCAGCAAATCACTGACAACCCAGAGAGGTTCGCACAGTATGCCAAGGTTCTGGGCTCAGAGGGCTTCAGCTCAGGGAAGCACATCTGGGAGGTGGAGGTGGGGGACCATCCTGAGTGGAACCTGGGAGTAGCTAAAGAAACCATTGATAGGAAGGGGGAGATTCTTGCTTCACCAGCTTATGGAATCTGGGCTATACTGAACAGGAATGGTGTGTATCAAAGTGGAAAGGGTGAGCCCCTTGCTTTTGAGAAGCTGAAGAGGATCCGAGTGCAGCTGAACTTCACCAGTGGGGAGGTGTCTTTCTACGACCCCAAAGATATGACACACATCTATACTCATAAAGACACGTTTGCTGAGAGACTGTACCCATACTTTCTTGTTGGACTGGCTGGTGGTGCCAACAACCCTGATATACATATCTGCCAATCAGAGGTGTCTCTGACAGTAATGGCATCTCAGTGAGGCATGTGATCACATCTTACAATTGAAACTTTTGCTGAAAAAAAAAATACAATTTGGGATAATGATTTGAAATAATTTGAACAGAACAGTAATTTAAGAAAATAAATAAATAATATAATTTATGCTTAGCTCATCCCCGTCTGTGAGACTTGTGATATTAATTGTAGCGGCGCGATTCAATCCATTGCTGAAGTTCAGTGCTATATGAAATCTAAAGGTAATTCCAATTGAGCCGGGATATGCAGATTTTACCGTGAATGCAGACTCCGTGACCGCGGAAACATTGCCTTTCACATTTCAATCACTCTATAGAGCTGAACTTCAGCGATACGGATTGAATCAAGCCCGAGTTATGATGTGAATAAAGTTGATTTAAAAATTGTGACCAGAATTCAGACTGCTTGATTGGTTAGAGGCTTTCAGTACGACATGATACACATGCATTCTTGTATAGTTTTCCCATTGCTGAATTCTAACCTCAGTGTAATAGCATGTTCGATTTCAGGGCTGTGCTGCTAACCTCAAAACATTTGACCTGGGTCATGTTCATTCGATATCAAATGGAAGGAAACGGACTGAAACAGGAAGGGGAGACCTGGACTTTTAGTTCTCTGTTGCAATAGGGGCCCTGGACATATACCCCAGCACACTTATCACATCCCTTCCAGCAGATGCCATTAGAGTATAACAAATGGAAGACCAATTCAAATGGAAAGGTCAAATCAGTTCACCTCAGGAAATAGTGAGCACCAATTTTCTTTTGTGTTTTCTTCTATTAGAGATCCTCTTGTACTTTTGTATACTTTTAGCCAGTAGTTCTGAAAGATGGCTCACGAGCCTAAAGTTTCATAGTACGCCACATACACTGTGTATACCAAACATTAGGAACACCTTCCAAATATCATTAGCATCATCATTATCAATCACATATCTCCCTGTTACAGAACACTTACTGGAGATGAACCTTGAACAGGTTCCTCCTCTGAGTAGGTGTTTTATATAGGGGCTTTGCGTTATATGGAATATAATGAAAAACACGTTCCATCACTCGCCAGCCCCCTAAGTAAAAGTACTTTTAATAGAAAATGACTCAAGTCAAAGTCAGTCACCCAGTAAAATTCTACTTGAGTAAAAGTATTTAGTTTTAAATATACTTAAGTATCAAAAGTAAATGTAATTGCTAAAATATACTTAAGTATCAAAAGTACAAGCAATGTTAGAACAGAACCACTAAGGCCCTGTACACCACTGTGGTGTTCAACACATTGGACGCAATGGTTGTGATTACAACAGATCTCTGTTTTGATACGACATAGAGTTTGGGCTTGATTCAATCCGTATACCTGAAGTTCAGCGCTGTAGCGTGATTGAGTATTAAAGGCAATGTTCCCGTTCACGGAGACTGCATTCAAGTCAAACGCTGCACATGTTGGCTCAATCAGAAATGACCTTAACCTTTTCAAGAACAGTATAGTGTTGAAATTCGGCGATACAGATTGACTCGAGCCTTTTTGTCAACCATTTTGTGGTGTCCCCCCCCCCCCCAAAAAAAATGTATTGTATGGGGCTTAATTTTGAGGCTTTAAAGGGATCTGCTTGTTCTCTGGTTAAATAAATCAAATGTTCCCTACAGAACTGGGTGTGACTATGGAGTGACATGTCTAGATTGGATTACACTAGCTGGCACACAGGAGAACTCAACACTTACAATGGCAACAGAAAGCCTTGTTTCGTGAACGTGGGAGGGACAGTACTGTCATTTGATTCTAATCACTCACCTCATCTTCAAATTCATCTTAATTTCAATTGGAGAGGTCATGTTTTTATATCGTTGTTTCTCGATAGGTGAGAAATGCTGTAATGTTGCAAATTATGAAAACACATTTTATTCTAAAATAATCTTGGGAACTGGAAACAAAACTGAAATTTATGTAGTACATATACCAGATACTCTATATAGTATAATGTTACAGGCTTTGGTAACAATATCCTACATGTGTTTACACTCAGTGCGCTTCAGAATCTTTGTACAGCATCACTGCTCTTGTCTGAACTATATATTGACTCATGACTGAAATACAATGTAAATCTATTTTTCTTTCATCAATAGCATTTCATTAATGCTGCCTTTAATGCCAAATGTAATTGATGTAACTGCTAATAAATGCATGATGCAAGTGTCATTAGATATAAGATTAAAGGGATAGTTCAATGATTTTATAGTATTATGTGTTATTGTTTAAAAACATGTCCAAAGCTAACACTAGAGGGCACTACATTATCATGTTTTACAGTGTCAGGCTGTGTGTCTGAGAGAAAGAAGAGCAAGATTCGGACACATTACTTGTTGACAATATTAGGCATTATTGTTTAAAAATATGAGAGAGAGAGAGAGAGAGAGAGAGAGAGAGAGAGAGAGAGAGAGAGAGAGAGAGAGAGAGAGAGAGAGAGAGAGAGAGAGAGAGAGAGAGAGAGAGAGAGAGAGAGAGAGAGAGAGAGAGAGAGAGAGAGAATAATGTAAAACACCAACTATTTGTACATATGACATTTGAGATGTCTTTATTCTTTTTGGAATTTTTGTGAGTGTAATGTTTACTATACATTTTTTAAAAATGGTTTATTTCACTTTTGTTTGTTATCTATTTCACTTGCTTTGGCAATGTAAACATATGTTTCCCATGCCAATAAAGCCCTTATATTGACAATTGAATTGAGAGAGAGAGTGAGAGAGATTTGGACACATTTTGTTTTAGGTGTTATTGTTTAAGGTGTTATTGTTTAAAAACATGTCCAAAGCTAACACTAGATGGCACTATATTATTATGTTTTACACCTTTATTTTACCAGGCAACTCAGTTAAGAACAAATTCTTATTTTCAATGACAGCCTAGGAACAGTGGGTTAACTGCCTTGTTCAGGGGCAGAACGACAGATGTTTACCTTGTCAGCTCGGGGATTCGATCAAATGCTCTAACCACTAGGCTACGCTGCCACCCTGTCTGTTGAGGTTGAGAGGTAGAGAGGTAGAGAGAGAGAGAGGGAGAGAGAGAAGAGGGATGATAGATTAAATGTATTTTCTAACTCTAATCCATCTGTGAAATTCATAAGTGAGAGCCTGTGTTTTTTTTCCCCAGCTAGGCCTAGCAGTATCAACTCTTATAGTCGTCTAATCTTCATAGTCTAACCTGATGAAAATGAAAACATGCTAAGTGAACAAAGACATCTACATTGGTTCAGACAACTAGCATCTAAATAACTGATATGTGCACATAACAAAACATACAGGATTGGTATAAGCATTGGTTGGGTGAAGTTCCCACCATTGTAAAATCCTCGCGAGACAGTGTGCAAATGCACACATCTCAGAAGGGTGAAAAATTTGGACTCAACCTATCACGCGAGGCTGCCAAGCCTTGAGAGGAACTAGCCTTTCACTCACTCGCTAGCCTCACCATGTAAATGTGATAAACCTAATAAGAACATGTACATTATAAGCAGAGGCAAACTGTTTATTTTCCACTAATTTTTTTTTATTACACACAAAAGAAAACAAAAGAAGCATTGCAACACACAATGAACCAAATGCTGACAAAAAGTCAATGCACCAGAAAGAAGTGATGTACAAATAATAATTATTCAAATTACCATGGAATTTTAATAATAACAATAATAACAATGCACCCTGATGAAAACAAGCCAAAACTTTACTTCATGTCATTCATAAATAGATTAGAAATCTGTCAACCGAATTAAATAGCATTACAACATTGTGAAACATGTTCTTCAACTAAAGGAAATGGGTTCTCTCATCGCTGTCTTTACAAATAAAATAAGTCATTTTCGCAGGTTTGTGCGCAAATGAAATATCTACCTGGCAACCATACCATAGAAACTTAAATTGTGCTACAGTGAAAAACTAAAATGTTTTAAGAATGAAATGCATTATTTATTTATTTCACAACAAATTATAAAGATTAAAATCAACACAATTCTA
The DNA here is from genome assembly GCF_021184085.1 of Oncorhynchus gorbuscha. Taxonomy (NCBI): domain Eukaryota; kingdom Metazoa; phylum Chordata; class Actinopteri; order Salmoniformes; family Salmonidae; genus Oncorhynchus; species Oncorhynchus gorbuscha. The sequence goes on along the minus strand of NW_025745258.1, from coordinate 25,793 downwards.
AAACACCTAATGAAACTAGTCAAAAACTTTAAAACCCACTGTTATGTTTTTATCTTTAGTAACATTTCACATTTAGCAAGTGGTGTTGGGGAGTGGGGGCATGGTCCGCTGGACCAGGAGAGGTTTAAAGTAAGGAGAGGTTTCACCTTTGACCTCTTCAGTCCAGTAACATCCTGAGGCCAGTGCAGAGGGTGTCCAAAATGGCTCCCTATTCCTCATCGAGTGCACTACTTTTGACTAGAGTAGTGCCCTAGATAGGGAATAGGGTACCATTTCAGACGCAGACACTCTCTCTCAGAGAGCCCCAATAACAACTGGGGAACTGAATCATTTGCAGTCTTTGTATTTCTCTCTTCATTATAGAGGAGTTAGGCTGGTCCCAGATCTATTTGTGCTGTCTTGTCAATTTATATGGCCATTGTCACCATAGAAGTTGCAAAGACAGCACAAACAGATCTGGGATCAGATTTAGTGTGTATTCCCTCACTGAATCCAGCCCGCACAAAAATCACATAACCAGACAAAATAATGTAAAAAGCAAGGGGATTGCGGTTAGATACACACATCTGGGCATAGGGGGCCAGGTTCCATCTTGGTAGATATTTACAATCACTCTGAGAAAAGAAAAATGGGACACTTGTGTTTCTCCCCTCCAGACCTACAATGACCCCTTTGTCAAAACAAAGACAGACATTTTTTTGGGGGGTTCGTGTATGGTATGTTGATGTGAGCTTAAAGCTCAACCCCCCACAAAATGGAACGTTCATGGAAAAAAATAAGCAAGGCTCCTGTCCAGTCTAAGTGCTTGGCAAAAAGGTGAAGTAGTAGCAGTCTTTGGGATTTTAAAAATCCTTCAGAAAAAAACCAAGCTGGAGGAAAAGATACATTGACGTTGTTAATGAATGTTGGAAAACTCCCTGGAGTCTTGACTTATGGAGGTCCACCAGCTTCAAGTGAGGTAGAGAGGCTTGTCCCGAACTCCCATGCCACTGCTGATGAAGAGAACAAAGAAAAGATGCTGTTAAAACAGGCAAATGTTGGTCCAGGAACCAAAGCATCGAATGACAGTCTTAAAACTATTTATTCAATTCTGTATGATATATTTGGTGGCAAAGTAGTTGTGTGTCACTAGCATAGCAGTGGAAGTGAATGAACAGTGACGATGCATGATCTTGTGCTGGAAGAATGCATGCATGCTCAAATACCTACATTCCATATAACAATGTGTACTAAGTCAAACAAAGGGAAACTTCATTGGATGTCACACTTTCTCACAGTGTAGGGAAAAGTGTTATTTCACTACTACCGCTTTTGAATAAACAGCACGACTCAGCCTCAAGCCTCACTCATCTGGCAAAGCACTGTTGATAAAACTGTTCCTCGTCCCAGTATACTAGGTTATCACGACGTGCTCACCTGCAGTGGTTGGGCCCACAGTCCCGGTTGCAGTATTCGCCATCCCAGTCGGGCTTCTGTCCATGCCCTGGGTTGGGCGCCCCCGGAGACTGAGACCCGCCCACACTGTTCTGGTAGTCCTGAATGTGAGAGAACCCCTGGAGCAGCAGAGGAAACAGAAGAGTGCTCTCTTAAAAACCACTACCATTTCAAATGTTCCAATGTGGTTGGAGTGCCCAATAGGAAGAGGTTCACGTCCACTGCAGGCAATGGGGTAATGCTCAATTTACTTTAAGTTGGGGAATAAGTGGACACTGGCTTCATTTCGAAGTGATCCCTAACCCTGGTGCAGATCTAGGATCAGAATGGATACCATGGTCTTTAAGATTTTTTCCTATTATTAATAATAGTCCAATCACCCGGTGTTATGAGATCCTGAAAGCAAACATTATATCAGTGCTCTATCACCTATTTCAAATGTTTCCACAACACTACAGGGCTGACCACTAAAGAACAGAGATAGGACTAACCTGTTGGCTGAGAGGAGGTGAGTGCAGAGACCCCTGGAGCCCCATTGAGTGTGACTGGACCTGCTGCATGCGCAGAGAGCTCTGGTGCAGGGCGAGTTGGGAGGGATGAAGGGGCGGGCTGATCTGGAAGGGGGAGGGGGGAGAGGCACTCATGCTGGGCGGCAGCATCTGGGATTGGCTGAGGGTCCGGGTCAGGGCATGGCGGGGTGGCCCGGCGAAGCTCTGCAGGTCCGACATGGGGAAGGAGCCGGGGCCCAGACTGTAGGGGGAGGAGGGCTGCGGAGGCATGCTGTACAAGGGCTGCTTGGGGGGCAGCATGTGGGAGGGTTGGCTGCTTTGGGCACTTTTTGGTTCGACGGGGTCGTCGTAGGTCTGGAGGGGAGAAACAAAAGAAATAGGAAGTAGGAAGAGTTAGAGAAAGCACAAATAGTTATATGTGTAAATGTGTAAAAAATGTCACGATATCATATACTGTTGGAGAGTGGACTCTCCCCCTAAAACTCATCTCTCATCTATGGAATAAATTAGTCAAACACATTCATTCAACTCTTCCCATTATCTTTGACTACAATGGCCACAGCAGAAAGAGACGAGTTTACAAGCCCTAGCCCAGTCAGTGTTATTCAGGATTGTATTCATTAGGGCACAACATAGTAAAACATTTTAACATTTTGCGTGATGCAAAATGTGAACCAATGTTTCTTATTGGACAAGTTCAGATAGTACCTCCCCTGTTTTGGCCTGTTTGCTTCTGTATCGTACCCTAATGAATGCAACCCAGAACTGCCAGGTCATGTATCATGCGACTTATAGGCTCCTTATGTATATCGTGGGTGAATCATTCAGAGCAGGTGCAGCCCTCGTCTTGCCCCCCGCCCTCCAACCCACACCCAACCCAGACCCTATGATGAGCTGTCAGATTGCTTATCTGCACCTATCAGTGTTGATTACAGGGGTAATGGAGCCCATTTGTATGAATTGTGCCGCCATATAATGATCAGTGGACACCATGACAGTTGGATGGGAATAGAGAGAGGGCGTACACCACACACACACACACACACACACACACACACACACACACACACACACACACACACACACACACACACACACACACACACACACACACACACACACACACACACACACACACACACACACACACACACACACACACACACACACACACACAGGTAGAGGGAAATGAGACTGTGTGCCAGGAGAACAAATGGAATGACAAAAGGAATCTCCCAGACGCTACATTGTGGCCTGTTAACGCGACACGGCACTAAACAATGCAATTCCACCATTCCTTCCTTCCTATCCATGTTGCTGCACCGGAGATAGGGCGCTTCCATTACTCATAGGCAAAAAGGAGAAAGCCATAAATCTAAATTAGCAGTGGGGTGTCACGCGGAGAAAACGCAACAAAAACCCAATTATGTGTAGTATTGAATTGGATGCACATTCTTGTATAAGCAGTGAAACAGAAGACATGATGGATGCATCAATAACAAGAATAAACCATTAGTTCCATTCATGTGTCTTGTATGAACAGGCATAGCTCAACTGTAGAGAAACATAGGACTATGTCTGGACAGACCAGATAGAATTAACATTTCATGCAATGACATACAAAGATATTGGCTCAATGGAATACGGTGTACATATAGTACATACATACATACATACATACATACATACATACATACATACATACATACATACATACATACATACATACATACATACATACATACATACATACATACATACATACATACATACATACATACATACATACATACATACATACATACATACATACATACATACATACATACTGAATACATACTGAATACACAGGGCATACATACAGTATGCTTCATAAGCACTAAAATCACTAAACTCCCTTTCTAACAAAGCGTTATAGCTTCATACCCTTTGGTGCATAAGGAGAGAATAGTATGACCTTCCTCTATCAGAACAACTGTCCCAACCCCCAACCTATGGAAATAAGGTATTGTCCCCATGGTATACAGTATTGTTGCAACACCCCACCTCCACTCTTCTTTAGCCCCTCCCCCGCCATTAGCCAAGATTTTCCATCCAATCCATCATCACTCTAAGCAAGCCTGGTGTGTCATAAGTGTTACCTTGGAAACCAGACTCGCTCTGTACGTGGCAAGGGCTTTCAGGTACTCTTTCTTGGCCGCCTCGGTTCTCCTCTTGTACGCCTGGAAATCAAAGAAGAAGGCAAATGAGAAGAGGTCTACAGACATACTCACAAATGTCTCCCTTTCCATACATCATTTCAAGAGGGCTTCCTCCACAGTCATTTAGTACACACTCTTATCCAAAGCAATTAGAGTTAAGTGCCTTGCTCAAGGAAACAGACAGATATTTCACGCTGTCTGCTCAGGGATTTGAACCAACGAGCTTTCAGTTACGGGCCTAAAGCTCTTAACCGCGAGGCTACCTGCTGCCCAAACATTGTATATAGAAGAAAAATGAACTCGAACTCTCCATAATTTTAGCGCTACAATAGACATTGCATCACACACTCAAAAGGTTTGTGCAATTCAAAAAATGTATAAATGTGGTCAATGTCTTCGTGCTCCAATCAAGTGCATCAGTTATGTTTAAACTAATATTGTGTGTGTGTGTGTGTTTGTGTGTTCATGTGCGTGTGGTGTGCACCCAGGTGCGTACACATGCGTGTCTGTTTGTGTACATTTCTGTGTGCTTGCGTACATGCACATGCGTGTGTGTGTATGCAGGTATGTGTGAGTGTGTGTGTGCGCGCATGTTGGTCTGTGTGTATATTGAGGCGGGTTGTAAATAACAAGCCCAGTAAGCCCCAGGAGAGAAGAGTTGTGGGGTAGATGGAACTTAAGCCCTGACGCATCATTGGTAGGTAAACCACCACAATCATTAGAAAACAAACTGAACGGTCTACGATTAAGACTATCCCAGCAACGATACATTAAAAACTGTAAAATCTTATGTTTCACCGAGATATGGCTAAACGACGACACAGATAATATAGAACTGGCTGGCTTCTCCGTGCATCGGCAGGACAGAGCAACTACGTCTGGTAAAACGAGGGGAGGGTGTGTGTGTTTACTTGTCAATAACTGCTGGAGCAGTCTAATATTAAAGAAGTCTCAAGGTATTGCTTGCCTGAGGTAGAATACCTCATGATAAGCTGTAGAACACACTATCTACCAAGAGTGTTCTCATCTATATTATATGTAGACATCTACAGTATTTACCACCACAAACCGATGCTGTATAAGGCCATAAGCAAACAAGAAAATGCTCCTCCAGAAGCGGCGCTCCTAGTGGCCGGGGAATTTAATGCAGGCAAACTTAAATCCGTTTTACCTCATTTCTACCAGCATGTCACATGTGCAACCTGAGGGAAAAAAAACTCTAGACCACCTTTACTCCACATACAGAGACGCATACAAAGCTCTCCCTCGCCCCCCATTTGGCAAGTCTGACCATAATTCTATCCTCCTGATTATTACAAGCAAAAACTAAAGCAGGAAGTACAAGTTACTTGATCAATATGGAAGTGGTCCGATGAACCGGATGCTACACTACAGGACTGTTTTGCTAGCACAGACAGGAATATGTTCTGGGATTCATCCAATGGCAATGAGGAGTATACCGCCTCAGTCACTGGCTTCATCAATAAGTACATTGACGACATCATCCCCACAGTGACCGTACGTACATATCCCAACCAGAAGCCATGGACTACAGGCAACATCCACACCCAGCTAAAGGCTAGATCTGCTCCTTTCCAGGAGCGGGACACCAACCCAAACAATAAGAAATCCCGCTATATACCCTCAGACGAACCATCAAACAGGCAAAGTGTCAATACAGGACTAAGACTGAATTCCACTACACCGGCTCTGATGCTCGTCGGATGTCGCAGGGCTTGAAAATTATAATGGACTTTAAAGGGAAACCCAGCCATGAGCTGCCCAGTGACATGAGCCTACTAAACGAGCTAAATGCCTTTTATGCTCGCTTTGAGGCAAGCAACACTGAGGCATGCATGAGAGCACCAGCTGTTCCAGACAAATGTGTAATCACACTCTCTGTAGCCGATGTGAGCAAGACCTTTAAACAGGTCAATATTCACAAAGCCGCGGGACCAGGCGGATAACTAGGACGTGTACTCAAAGCATGAGCGGACGAACTAGCAAATGTCTTCACTGACATTTTCAACCTCTCCCTGACCGAGTCTGTAATACCTACATGTTTCAGACAGACCACCATAGTCCCTGTCCCCAAGAAAGTGAAGGTAACCTGCTTAAATGATTACTGTCCCATAGCACTCGTGTCGGTAGCCATGAAGTGCTTTGAAAGGCTGGTGAATGCTCACATCAATTCGCATACCACCCCAACAGATTCACAGATGACAAAATCTCAATGGCACTCCACACTGCCCTTTCCGATTCTGGACAAAAGGAACACCTATGTGAGAATGCTGTTCAGTGAATACAGCTCAGCATTCAACACCATAGTACCCACAAAGCTCATCACTAAGCTAAGGACCCAGGGTCTAAACACCTCCCTCTGCAACTGGATCATGGACTTCCTGACGGACCGCCACCACGTGGTGAGGGTAGGCAACGATTCTCAACACCGGGGCCCCTCGGGGGTGTGTTCTGAGTCCCCTCCTGCACTCCCTGTTCACCCATGACTGCGTTGCCAAGCATGACTCCAACACCATCATTAAGTTTGCTGATGACAACAGTGGTAGGCCTGATCACCGACAACGATGAGACAGCCTATAGGGAGGAGTGTGTTGCCAGGACAACAACCTCTCCCTCAACGTGAGCAAGACAAAGGAGCTGATCGTGGACTATTGGAAAAGGAGGACCGAACAGGCCCCCATTAACATCGACGGGGCTGAAGTGGAGCGGGTCATGAGTTCCTTGGTGTCCACATCAATAACGAACTATAATGGTCCAAACACAACAAGACAGTTGTGAAGAGGGCATGACAACACCTTTTCTCCTTGAGGAGACTGGAAAGATTTAGCCTGGGTCCCCAGATCCTCAAAAGGTTCTACAGCTGCACTATCGAGAGCATCCTGACCGGTTGCATCACCGCCTGGCATGGCAACTGCTCAACATTTGACCGCAAGGCACGACAAAGGGTGTGCGTACGGCCCAGGACATCACTGGGGTCAAGCTTCCTGACATCCAGGACCTATATACAAGGCAGTGTCAGAGGAAGGCCCAAAAAACTGTCAAAGACTCCAGTCACCCTAGTCATAGACTGTTCTCTCTGCTACCGTAGGTACCGGAGTGCCAAGTCTAGGACCAAAAGGCTCCTTAACAGTTTCTACCCCCAAGCCAATAAGACTGCTGAACAATCAAATGGCCACCCCACCCCCTCTTTGTTTTTTCACTGCTGCTACTCGCTGTTTATTATCTATGCATAGTCACTTTACAGATTACACCGACTAACCTGTGCCCCCGCAAATTGATTCGGTACCGGTACCTCCTGTATATAGCCTCGTTATTGTAATGTAATTTTCTTGTGTTAACTTTTTATTCACATTTTTCTCCTTTAGTCTTTTTAGTAAATATTTTCTTAACTCTATTTCTTGTACTGCATTGTTGGTTAAGGGCCTGTAAGTAAGCATTTCACGGTATACCTGTTGTATTCGCGCATGTGACAAATACAATTTGATTTGATTTGATTTACAGTGAATACATCATAATGGATTTAAATTCCAGATGGAGCAGCATGGTAGCATTTTGATTGACAGCTGACTCTACAATGCATACAAATAAACACATACAGCCGGCTCAACAAAAATGAGCTGATTAAGAATTTGAACTGAAATGATATTGTTTCAGTATCGGTGCGAGATAGTGTTTTCTAGTCATAGGACATAAAAGAGAGGGAGCTAAACTACACCAAGAAGATATTTCATAAGGATCTGATTGCAATTTGTGTTTTAGGTTATTTTTAGCTGTGTGGCCTTAACGTTCAAAGTTGTAAGTGGATATACATACACACGCAATGCTTTGGTTGAACATCTTTTGTTGTAGTGCGCACACATAACAACTTCATTGTCCATGTTACAGCGAACAACGTAAATGTGGTTTCTTCACCGCTGAGACGAGCACAGGTTCAAACTGCAGTGCCCCTGGATGGAGAGCATATTGTGGTGTTAAAGGTCTTGATCAAGGGCCCAACAGTAGGGGAATGTCTTTAAGATGTGAACCCAGCAGCCCTCCAGTTGCCAGGTCAATTCTTCCCTTTATTCCATGACATGAATGATGCAATATCATTCATAACTACATTCATAACAACTTTCACTCATAACAACTGATGCTTTGAAGACCTTGCCTACATACTTACGGACGGACCTAGAGAGCACCAATGGTCATTTCTTTATGCTCAGTTCTATGTAGAATATTTGGCTATGGGTTCATTTGTCACACCTCCCTGATAGTTAGTATTCCTTAATGACATTTTTACACAATAACTATATTACTAAAGACTAACGAGAGCAAATGCATGGTGAAAGGTAACATCTCCATGAAAATCCCTTAACTAAACGTCTTATTTTAGCAATTGCTTTTGAGACTGATGGGTGGAGAAGAAGATTAACGATACAGCTTATTTTCCTGAATAGAGTGATACAGATACCGTTCCTTCATGAAGTATTCATACCTCTTGACATTTTCCACATGTGGATGTGTTACAGTCTGAATTTTAAATGGATCAAATTTGATTGAAGTGGAATTATGTTTTTAGAGTCAAAAAGATATATACAGTGTATATAAAAATGAAAAGGGAACAGTATTCAACTCCTTCTGTTATGGCAGGCCTAAATAAGTTCGGGAGTAAAAATGTGCTTAATAAGTCACATGATAAGTTGATGGATTCACTCTGTGTGCAATAACAGTGTTTAAACCCATTTATGAAGGTCATACCAAGGATCATTTTGCTATTTGATTTAGAAATGTAAGACCCCTTGAAGTATCCCCCCCCCGAAAAATATATACACATAAAAAAAATGTATTTGGCCTTTCTACTATTAGCCCATACAAACACACTGAATAACAGATTCACTACATGGAACAACAGAGAGGAAGTTTGTTCCGAAGAGTCTGTCCTATATCTGAGAGATATAAGAGAGATCAGGAAACATTTGTAATTTTTGGCACTTAACAGTCTCCATAAAAGTGCATTCGGAAACTATTCAGACCCCTTCAGTTTTTCCACATTTTGTTTTGTTACAGCCTTATTCTAAAATGGATGAAATCATCCCCCCACCCCATTAAGGGTAGCCTAGTGGTTAGAGTGTTGGACTAGTAACCGAAAGGTTGCAAGCTTGAATCCCGAGCTGACAAGGTACAAATCTGTCGTTCTGCCCCTGAACAGGCAATTAACCCACTGTTCCTAGGCTGTCATTGAAAATAATAATTTGTTCTTAACTGACTTGCCTAGTAAAATAAAGGTACAATTTACATTTTTTAAAAATCTACACATAACGACAAAGCAAAAACGGTTTATATTTTTCTTGTGCAAATGCATAAAAAAAAAACGGAAATATCAAATTTACATAAGTATTCAGACCCTTTACTCAGTACTTTGTTGAAGCACCTTTGGCAGCGATAACAGCCTCAGGTCTTCTTGGGTATGACTCCACAAGCTTGACACACCTGTATTTAGGGAGTTGCTCTCATTCTTCTCTACAGATCCTCTCGAGCTACGTCAGGTTGGATGGGGAGCGTTGCTGAACAGCTATTTTCAGGTCTCTCCAGAGCTGTTCAATCGGGCTCAAGTCCACACTTATCCCGAGGGTCGTTCTCCTGTTGGAAGGTGAACCTTGGCCCCCAGTCTGAGGTCCTGATCTCTCTGGAGCAGGTTTTCATCAAGGATCTTCCTGTACTTTAATCCGTTCAGCTTTCACTCGATCCTGACTAGTCTCCCAGTCCCTGCAGCTGAAAAACATCCCCACAGCATGTCGCTGCCACCATCATGCTTCACCTTAGGGATGGTGCCAGGTTTCCTCTAGATGTGACGCTTGGCATTCAGGCCAAAGAATTCAATCTTAGTTTCATCATACCAGATAATCTTGTTTCTCATGGTCTGAGAGTCTTTAGGTGCCTTTTGGCAAACTCCAAGCAGGCTGTCATGTGCCTTTTTACTGAGGAGTGGCTTCCGTCTGGCCACTCTACCATAAAGGTCTGATTGGTGGAATGCTGCAGAGATGATTGTTCATCTGGAAGGTTCTCCCATCTCCACAGAGGAACTCTGGTGCTCTGACAGAGTGATCATTGGGTTCTTAGTCACCTCCCTGACCAAGAAAACCATTGTGTTAGTGAGAGTCTCATCTTTCAATAGAAGGGTCATAATAGTTTGTAGGCCAATTTTGTGAGAAGACCAATTTTCGGGATGTCACATGGTCTGACAAACTTCGCTCTAGCTCTGTCACCTTTCACCACAGATGCGGAAGTGTGACATCGGTGGATGTGGTGAATTGAGACGCATCCAATGATCTCTCAGATCTCTCTTAAACGGACATATTTTTATGTGACTTTTGAATGACTACCTAATCTCTGTACTCCACACATACAATTTTCTGTAAGGAATTTCAAACAGATTCAACCACAAAGACCATGGAGGTATTAAAATGCCTTGCAAAGACGGGACCTATTGGTAGATAAAATACATTTTAAATAGCTGACATTGAATATCCCTTTGAGCAGGGTGAAGATATTAATTACACAACATTGTAATTATTTCACAATACTAACCCATATGACAGATCGAAAAGAAGGAAGCCTGTACATAATAAAACAATTCCAATACATGCATCCTGTTTGCAATAAGGCACTAACGTAAAACTGCAGTAAAAAATAATTTAACTTTATGTCCCGAATACATGTTTGGGGCAAATCCAACACAACACATCACTGAGTACCACTCTTCATATTTTGAAGCATGGCGGTGGGTGCATAATGTTATGTGTATGCTTGTCATCGGCAAGGAACAGGGTGTTTTTTGGATAAAAAAAAAAAGAATAGAGCTAAGCACAGGCAAAATCCTAGAGGATCTGTATGCTTTCCAAAAAACTCTGGTAGACAAATTCATCTTTCAGGAGGACAATAACCTAAAACACAAGGCAAAATATACACAGGTGTTGCTTACCAAGATGACATTGAATGTTCCTGAGTGGCCTAGTTACAGTTTTGACTTAAATCGGCTTGAAAGCTGTGGCAAGACTTGAAAATGTCCCCCATCCCTCCCATCTTTATATCCTACATAATAAAATGTAGCTTCAACTGTTTTCAATTGAAAATCCAGATGACAACAACTGCTGTGGGTGTCGCTTCAGGTAACTTAGTTAGTACCTTGCCCTACAATACAATATAGGGGAAACGTAATATTCCATTCTAGATTAGAACTCACATGATAGGCTCTGCTCTATATCAGCTGCTGTCAGGACAGTTAGAAGGTGGTACACCATTGCAGTGGGTGTTTTTTCTGTCAAAAACAGGTTTGTCTGTAAAACATCTAACTTCATTTGACTACATCAATTAAATTTTCTACTGTTGCTGCTACACATGGAGGCTCTTCTTGTGTTTCCTCTTTGGCTCAAATACATTTTTTTATGAATAAAATACATTTAATGAGAGTCAAGGGACCGGGGATAAACAGACTGATTTTCTTGAGAAAAGAGCAGAACTAGCTCATTAAAGGTGAGTTCTATCTGCTAGTGCACGGGCTCCATCTGCTGGGAACTTAGCAATGTGTGTATGTGTGTGTGTACCTGTTTCTGCTCCTCCCCCAGGCTGTCCCACATGGAGGCCACGATCTTGGACACATCCCCGAAGGTGGCGTTGGGGTTGGAGCCCTTGATGGCCGCCTGGGTGTCCCTGAAGAAGAGGGCGTAGGCTGACACGGGCTTTGACGGCTCGTTGGGGTCCTTTTTCTTCTTCTTCTTCTGCGGTTTGGGCTTGGGCTTCGTCATCTCCGAGGAGGGTCGCTTCTCCCCTATCTGGAAGGGCGAGAGGAAAGGAGAATGGGGGGGGGCAGAGAGAGGATTGTAAGCAACGACTGACATAAAAGTGCTGATCTCAATAAAAACGGTTTATAGTGGTTCCGCCTATTCTACTTCCATGGTTAAACATCCTACAATTATAACAGATAACTGTGGAAGCTGAGATGTAGATGGTACCTTAATCTTTTGTTTTCTAGGTAAATGGTAGGTAAGGGGGCCTGTCATTGTAAAAGCCCTGTATCGAAAGAAACAGTACTTGAACCAATCTTCTCACAATGGTATCCCCAACAAGACAGTGGAAAGACAGGTCAGATATTTCCTTGTAGCGAAAATCTTCGACAAGGAAGGAGAGCAACACTGTCGTATTAATCACAAATACGACATCGATGGAACAGGACTGATCGGTCGGTACCCTTCACAAACACAAAGAACAGATTAGAGAAGGAGGGTTCTGAGAAACCAAGAGCCCCTTCTTCTGAGAAGAGAAAGAAAACAAATCAGTTACTGAGAAAGAGGGTGAATGGCGGCTGACATTTCTGGACACCCTCACCTGAGTCTATCTACCTCCCCAGAGTACGGTTACATTTTAGGACACGACCTGAGGTAGAAAGACTGGGCAGAGTGCCATGGTCTGAAGGAGAGAGGAGGACACTAGGTTGAACCTTATCACAACTAAATGCGGTTTTATACTACTCATTCACACTATATGCTTGACTCTGCATTTGTTTTAAATGTTTTCGTTTCTGGGTGAGGAGAGAGGATAAGTGAGTCAATTGAAAGCTTGGGATGGTTAGGTGGCCATGATATGAGTGCCAGATGAGAATATTAAAAAGGATTTGAGCAGACAAATTTCAAACTGCAGCTCTAAATAGTAATTTGCAGGATAAGTAAGACCACATGACACCTTCTTGTAAGAGCTAACCGCTTGTTTCATTAAGAATAATCATAAACAGCCATCATAATATATTTCCCACAGTAAAGTACAGCTTTAGCCTATATTTGACATTGAAGTCTATCAAATGTTTATGAATACATTAGTCACCTGGCACATAAAGCTTCGAAGAAGTCAAATCCAGGTCAACTTAGCCTCGGTTTGATTCTTTATGGAAATGTCATTCCTCCTGATGTGAGTAGAGCCCATCAACCATTTGAGGAGAGGGAGAAAAACATAAAGTGGAGTGAGGCTGTAGCTAATGGAGGATGGAAAGGAGAAGTGACTGCAGCTTGATGTGCCATTAAGAGTCCTGGTGACCATAAAGAAAAATAATCACATTTGATAGCCTACATAATTACCAAATATATAATGATCATCTATGATTGTGTGGATTGAAAGATGCCTGCATTCTTAATGTAAGGCAGAACCCATGACTCAAGTGACCATTTTAAGGGCTTTTTTCAGGTAGCATAATCCCCGTCATATAAGACTATACAATCTATTTATCTCCAAATGTCATGTTTATGTTACCATTGTGTTATATTTGACAAAATACAACTACTTTGAAAATGTTCTGTGAAAAAAAACATTGATCCATACTGCTCTAGTATTAACAGGCAATCAGGGACACAAACCATGTGAAATAATTCTGAATGATCACTTGACTAGCAACTATCAAACGGCAACTCTAGGATGTTGAAAGCATTCCCATTTCATACAATCATCATTCCTTTTAACTGCGCTTTCTAAACAGAAACGATTGCCTTTGAAATGGCATTGTTTAAGAGACCATTTGAAACAATATCTTCCACACACAGCATGAAATTAGCTAATCAGAATCGGAGACTCGCAAACGCTTTGGGTATAAAAAAGGGTCACTTGAATATAACTTTGGATGTGATGTGGATGCGGAAATTAATGAAGATACCCCATTCAAAGTGAAAATGCACTCATGCCTGTTCTCTCTCTCTCTCTCTCTCTCTCTCTCTCTCTCTCTCTCTCTCTCTCTCTCTCTCTCTCTCTCTCTCTCTCTCTCTCTCTCTCTCTCTCTCTCTCTCTCTCTCTCTCTCTCTCTCTCTCTCTCTCTCTCTCTCTCTCTCTCTCTCTCTCTCTCTCTCTCTCTCTCTCTGGTTCAGATAGTATACATTTTTCTCCCTCCGTGAGTGTGTGGTTTTATAAAAATAAAATATTCCACTTTTATGCAATTAGGCAAAAAAAAGCTTTGAAATGACATCTGTTCCCCTCTGCCTTTGATGTAAAAGCTGAATAAATTGGAGTAGAGCTAATGAAATGACAAACTGAAAAGCAAAATAATCTCCAGGAAAAATCATTTATACTTATAAATGGCAAAGCACAGCAACCCGTCAGAGAGAGAAAAAAGGAAATTCTCTCATTGCACCATGTTCTCTCTGTATACAGTATGATAGTTGGCTACACTAGACAGAGAAGAAACAAAACGTCAATGGAACATCGACTCAGATGGAATAGAATACTGAGGAAATGGAACGGATGAGTATCATTTGTAAAGCTGGGTAGCCTATACGTTCAAGTGCCAATGCCGTTGTACAGTAAAAGCAGCTTACTGATGGCATAAAAGCAAGATGGTCGTTCAAATGAACTGAACCTGCAGTTATAATATGTGCAGTCTTGTTCACAGATCAAAATAGAAATGGCCACTCCCCAACCACTACACCACACAGTCACAGACCGCTGATTGCACTATACTATAAACATATAACAAAATTGTATATACATGGTAAATAGATTTTCAGTTCGCAAGTCTAGACCTGGATTTGAAAGTGTCAGCTCTAGGCCCATACAATCAGCATTGCTGTTGTCAGAAATGTGGAGAGGAAGAGAGGGGAAGAGGACGATGGGGAAGGGGGGAGGGGTTGCTGTAATTCTGCATGGACAGCACTGTGCAGAGAAGATGAGATTAGATTTGACAGCCTGATACCTGCGTCACTGTCAAAACTGGAGAGAGGGGGGAGGGAGAGAGAGAGGGAGTGGTTGTTTAATCAGAGGACCCAGCACATACGTATATTTACACATCAAATGAAAAGCAAAATGGAACCCAGAAAAGGTAAGGTTATCTCTAAAACGTCTCCCAAGGGCTGTGTATCGATTTCAAATGGGTGAGAATGTGTACAGTGCCTTCAGAAAGTACATATTCATACCCCTGACTTATTCCACATATTTGTTGTGTTACAGTCTGTTTTCAAAATTGATAAAATACATTTTATTTCTCACACAATACCCAACAATGTAAATTTATTGAAAATGAAATACATATATATCTAATTTCAATAAGTATTCACACCTCTGAGTCAATACTTTGTAGAAGAACCTTTGGCAGCGATTACAGCTGTGAGTCTTTCCGGGTAAGTCTCTAAGTGATTTCCACACCTGGATTTTGCAACTTTTACACATGAATCTTTTCAAAATTCTTCAAGCTCTGTCCAATTGGTTGTTGATCATTGCCATAGGTCTTGCCATAGATTCCAAGTAGATTTATGTCACAACTGTAACTCGGCCACTCAGGAACATTCACTGTCTTCTTGGTAAGCAAGTCCAGCGTAAATTTAGTCCAGCGTAAATTTTGTGTTTTAGGTTATTATCCTGCTGAAAGGTGAATTCATCTCCCTGTGTCTGATGGAAAGCAGACTGAACCAGCATTCCATCTTTTGCCTGTGCTTAGCTCCTTTCCAATTGTTTTTTATCCTGAAAAACTCCCTGGGCCTTAACAATTACAAGCACACCCATAACATGATGCAGCCACCACTATGCTTGAAAATATCCCGGGACCACCCATACGTAGAATGTATGCACACATGACTGTAAGTCGCTTTGGATAAAAGCGTCTGCTAAATGGCATATATTATATTATATTATTATATGGAGAGTGGTACTCAGTAATGTAATTGCATTGGATTTGCCCCAAACCTAACATGTTGTATTCAGGACAAAATGTTCATTGCTTTGCCACATTTTTTTAGTATTACTTTAGTGCCTTGTTGCAAACAGGATGCATGTTTTGCAATATGTTATCACTGTGTCAACTAGTTTATTATTGTGGAGTAACTACAATATTGTTGAACCATCCTCAGTTTTCTACTGCCACAGCCATTAAATTCTGTCACTGTTTTAAAGTCAAATCAAATCAAATGTTATTTGTCACATGTTTCCCGAATACAACAGGTACAAGTGAAATGCTTACTTACAGGCCCTTAACCAACAATGCAGTTAAAAAGAAAATACTTGTAAAAAAGTAAGAGATAAGAAAAAATAATAATTAAAGAACAGCAGTAAATAAAAATATATACAGGGGGTACCGGTTCAAAGTCAATGTGTCAAGGTAATTGAGGTAATTATGTACACGCAGGTAGGGTTATTAAAGTGGCTTTGAAATAGTCTGGGTAGCCATTTGACTAGCTGTTCAGGAGTCTTATGGCTTGGGGATAGAAGCTGTATAGAAGCCTCTTGGACCTAGACTTGGAGCTCCGGTACTGCTTGCCGTGTGGTAGCAGAGAGAACAGTTTATGACTAGGGTGTCTAATTTTTAGGGCCTTCCTCTGACACCGCCTGGTATAGAGGTCCTGGATGGCAGGAAGCTTGGCCCCAGTGATGTACTGGGCCGTACACACTACCCTCTGTAGTGCCTTGCGGTCGGGGGCCGAGCAGTTGCCATACCAGGCAGTGATGCAACCTGTCAGGATGCTCTCGATGGTGCAGCTGTAAAACCTTTTGAGGATCTGATAACCCATGCCAAATCATTTCAGTTTCCTGAGGGGAATAGGTTTTGAAGAACCCTCTTTGCGACTGTCTTGATGTGCTTGGACCATGTTAGTTTGTTGGTGATGTGGACGCCAACGAACTTGAAGCTCTCAACCTGCTCCAGTACAGCCCCGTCGATGAGAATGGGGGCGTGCTCAGTCCTCCTTTTCCTGTAGTCCACAATCATCTCCTTTGTCTTTATCACGTTGAGAGAGAGGTTGTTGTCATTACACCACAGGTCTATGACCTCCTCCCTATAGGCTGTCTCCTCGTTGCCAGTGATCAGGCCTACCACTGTTGTGTCATCAGCAAACTTAATGATGGTGTTGGAGTAGTCCCTGGCTGTGCAGTCATGAGTGAATAGGGAGAATAGGAGGGGAATGAGCATGCACCCATGAGGGGCCCCGTGTTGAGGATCAGCGTGGCGGATGTGTTGTTACTAACCCTTAAAATCTGGAGGCTGCCTGTCAGGAAGTCCAGGATCCAGTTGCAGAGGAAGGTGTTTAGTCCCAGCTTTCTTAGTGATGAGCTTTGAGGGCACTGTGGTGTTGAATGCTGAGCTGTCGTCAATGAATAGCATTCTCACATAAGTGTTCCTTTTGTCCAGGTGAGAAAGGGCAGTGTGGAGTGCAATAGAGATTGCATCATCTGTGGAGCTGATGCGGTATGCAAATTGAAGTGGGTCTCGTGTTTCTGGAATAATGGTGTTGATGTGAGCCATGACCAACCTTTCAAAGTATTTCATGGCTACAGACGGGGAGTGCTATGGTTCGGTAGTCATTTAGGAAGGTTACCTTAGTGTTCTTGGGCACAGGGACTATGGTGGTCTGCATGTTGGTATTACAGATTCAGACAGGGAGAAAATTGAAAATGTTGAAAATGTCAGTGAAGACACTTGATTGTGGTCATGTATGTTCTTAATGTCGTCGTTCAGCCACGACTCTGTGAAACATAAGATATTACCGTTTTTAATGTTCCGTTGGTATGATATACAGGCTTTCAGTTCATCCCATTTATTTCACAGCGATTGAACGTTAGCTAGCAGAATGGAAGGCATGGGCAGATTAGCCACTTGTCGCCTGATCCTCTCAAGGCACCCTGATCTTTTGCCTCGAAATCTCTGTTTCCTTCTCCGGCGAATCACGGGGATCGTGGCCTGGTCGGGTGTCTGCAGTATATCACTTGCGTCCGACTCATTGAAAAATAACTCCTCGTCCAATTTGAGGTGAGTAATCCCAGTTCTGATGTCCAGAAGCTCTTTTCGGTCATAAGAGACGGTAGCAGCAACAATATGTACAAAACAAGTTCTGAACAATACGAAAAAACTAACAAAATAGTATGATTGGTTGCAAGCCAATAAGACGACAGGCTTACCCTCCAGCTCCATCACCTCATGGTAAAATCCCTGAGCGGTTTCCTTCCTTTCCGGCAACTGAGTTAAGAAGAACACCTGTAGCTTTGTAGTGACTGGGTGCATTGATATACCATCCAAAGTGTAATTAAGAATTTCACCATGCGTAAAGGGATATTCAATGTCAGTTTTTTTTACCTATCTACCAATAGATGGCCTTCTTTGCAAGGCAAAATTTACTGTTCGACTGAGGGACCTTACAAATAATTGTATGTGTGGGCTACAGAGATGAGGTAATAATTCAAATATCATACTAAACACTATTATTGCACACAGAGTGAGTCCATGCAACTTATTATGTGACTTGTTAAGCACATTTTTACTCCTGAACTTATTTAAGCTTGCCATAACAAAGGGGTTGAATACTTATTGACTCAAGACAATTCATTTTTTCATTTTAATGAATTTGTTAAAGAAATATTAAAACATAATTCCACTTTGATTTTAGGGGTTATTGTGTGTAGGCCAGTGACAAACAAGTCTACATTTGATTACTTTTTAACTCTGTAACACAACAAAATGTGGAAAATGTCAAGGGGTGTGAATACTTTCTGAATGCACTTTACCTGTCATGAGTTTGGTGGATGCCAGGAGAATGCTACCTGCCTGAATGGATAGTTCCAACTGTAAAGTTTGGTGGATGAGGAATAATGGTCTGGGGCTGTTTTCATGGTCTAGGCTCCTTAGTTCCAGTGAAGGGAAATCTTAACGCTACAACATACAATGACATTATAGAGGATTCTGCGTTTACAACTTTGTGGCAATAGTTTGGGGGAGACCCTATCCTGTTTCAACATGACAATGCCCCAGTGCATAAAACAAGGTCAATACATGAATGGTGTGGAAGGACTTGACTGGCCTGCACAGGGCCCTGACCCAAAAACCCCATCGAACACCTTTGGGATGAATTGGAACGCCGACTGCAAGCCAGGCTTAATCTTTCAACATCAGTGCCCGACCTCACTAATGCTCTTGTGGCTGAATGTAAGCAAGTCCCCGCAGCAATGTTCCAACATCTAGTGGAAAGCCTTCCCAGAAGAGTGGAGGCTCTTATAGCAGCAAAGGGTGGACCAAATCCATATTTTTGCCCATGATTTTGGAATGAGCTCTTCGACGAGCAGGTGTCCACATACTTTTGGTCATGTAATGCAGATGTGGAAGGGGGGGGCATCAATGTATTTCGTAAGAAGATACTTTCGAGAGCTGTATTTTTGTATTTGTATTTTTAAAATACCTTTCTACATCATTTTTTTATGTGGTTCACCATTGTGTGGCCCCCTTTCATCCGGCATTGGTATCAGAATTCTGATGGCACTATGGTGTGATAAGAGCGTCTGCTAAATGAACTAAACCTAAATGTGTAAGTAAGAATAGACAATTACAAAGCATGCTGAGTATTATTCTAATGAGCTCAGCCCCGAAACAAGGTTTTGTCTAGAAGGGATACAGCTTTTGTCAAAATCTAATTTTCGTAGCAGGTTTAAGAGAACTAGGTCACACTGTACGTCATCTAGACATGACCCTGAAACTGTCATGCAGGTGAATGAGGACCCAAAAGCGACTTGGCGAAAACAGAGTCTTTAATCCAGTAAAGTAATTCTACAAACAAAAGACATAATTCCACTCGTAATGACGAGAACAGACTGGAGACTCGATCAAGAACTGCAGGTTGCCTCGGGAAGGCACTTGAACCTAGCAGACTCAGACACCTGCTCTCCACGCAGCATCTGAGGGAAACACGACACGACAGGGCGATACACAGACACAGCACGGTGAACAATAGACAAGGATCCGACAGGACAGGAACGGAAAACAAGGGAAGAAATAGGGACTCTAATCAGGGGAAAAGATAAGGAACAGGTGTGGGAAGACTAAATGATTGATTAAGGGAATAGGAACAGCTGGGAGCAGGAACGGAACGATAGAGAGAAGAGAGAGAGGAAGGAGAGAGAAAAGGGGAACGAACCTAAAAGACCAGCAGGGGAAAATGAACAGAGGGAAAAGCAAAATGACAAGACAATCTAAGACAAAACATGACAGAAACGAGGACAATAATAATACTTGTGCTTTGCAGTTAATTCTGGTATGTTCATTTTCACATATACATTTACTGTACATTTGGGTAATTTAGCAGACACTCTTATCCAGAGTGACTTACCGTCAGTGCATTCAACTATGGCAGGTAAACAACAACATATCACAGCCATAACAAGTAAAACATTTCTGTAACCATTACTGAGAATGTTGTTGCTGTTCGGGCCGGCTACTTGCAAATGCATTTCTGTATTTTAAAATACAAAATACATGTATTTTGATTAAATACATTTCAAAATACAAGTATTGAGAAGTTTATTTTGATACATTGATCTTTCTTGTCATGTTTTGTCATTGATTGTCATGTCTTGTCCCTGTGCTTCCCCTTCTATTCGTTTCCCCCCTGCTGGTCTTATTAGGTTCTTTCCCTCTTTCTATCCCTCTCTCCCCCTCCCTCTCTCCCTCTCTCGCTCTCTCTCTCTATCGTTCCGTTCCTGCTCCCAGCTGTTCCTCATTCTCCTAACTACCTCATTTACTCTTTCACACCTGTCCCCTATTTTGCCCTCTGATTAGAGTCCCTATTTCTCCCTCTGTTTCCGCTTCTGTCCTTGTCGGATCCTTGTTTGATGTTTGCTGTTCTGTGTCCTTGTTCCGCCCTGTCGTGTTTTTGCCTTCTTCAGATGCTGCGTGTGAGCAGGTATCTAGATCAGTTACGGCCTGGGCCTTCCCGGCGACCTGCAGTCTGTGGTCGCATCTCCAGTAGTTCCCCTCTACTGACTAGAGGATTTCAGTTTTCCTGTTTTGACTTTACCTGAGATATATCCAGGATTATCGTTTTTGTTAAAGACTGGAATAAAGACTCTGTTTCTGTTAAGTTGCTTTTGGGTCCTCATTCACCAGCATAACAGAAGGATCCGACCAAGAATGGACCCAGCGACTACGGATTCGCAACTCAGCCGTCGAGATCCAGGGAGCGATGCTCGGCAGACACGAGCAGGAATTGTCTGCTGCTCGTCATGCCGTTGAGACCCTGGCCGCTCAGGTCGCCGACCTCTCAGGACAGTTTCGGAGTCTTCGTCTCGTGCCACCAGCTGCTTCCTGGTCTTCCGAGTCTCCGGAACCTAGGGTTAATAACCCACCATGTTACTCTGGGCAGCCCACTGAGTGCCGCTCCTTTCTCACCCAGTGTGATATTGTGTTCTCTCTCCAGCCCAACACATACTCAAGAGAGAGAGCTCGGATCGCCTACGTCATATCACTCCTTACTGGTCGGGCTCGGGAGTGGGGCACAGCTATCTGGGAGGCAAGGGCTGAGTGTACTAACGAGTATCAGAACTTTAAAGAGGAGATGATACGGGTTTTGATCGTTCAGTTTTTGGGAAGGAGGCTTCCAGGGCCCTGGCTTCCCTATGTCAAGGTGATCGATCCATAACGGATTACTCTATAGAGTTTCGCACTCTTGCTGCCTCCAGTGACTGGAACGAGCCGGCGTTGCTCGCTCGTTTTCTGGAGGGACTCCACGCTGAGGTTAAAGATGAGATTCTCTCCCGGGAGGTTCCTTCCAGCGTGGATTCTTTGATTGCACTCGCCATCCGCATAGAACGACGGGTAGATCTTCGTCACCGAGCTCGTGGAAGAGAGCTCGCGTTAACGGTGTTCCCCCTCTCCGCATCTCAACCATCTCCTCCCACCGGCTCAGAGACTGAGCCCATGCAGCTGGGAGGTATTCGCATCTCGACTAAGGAGAGGGAACGGAGAATCACCAACCGCCTTTGCCTCTATTGCGGTTCTGCTGGACATTTTGTCATTTCATGTCCAGTAAAAGCCAGAGCTCATCAGTAAGCGGAGGGCTACTGGTGAGCGCTACTACTCAGGTCTCTCCATCAAGATCCTGTACTACCTTGTCGGTCCATCTACGCTGGACCGGTTCGGCAGCTTCCTGCAGTGCCTTGATAGACTCTGGGGCTGAGGGTTGTTTTATGGACGAAGCATGGGCTCGGAAACATGACATTCCTCTCAGACAGTTAGGGGAGCCCACTCCCATGTTCGCCTTAGATGGTAGTCTTCTCCCAGTATCAGATGTGAGACACTACCTTTAACCCTCACAGTATCTGGTAACCACAGTGAGACCATTTCCTTTTTTTATTTTTCGTTCACCTTTTACACCTGTTGTTTTGGGTCATCCCTGGCTAGTATGTCATAATCCTTCTATTAATTGGTCTAGTAATTCTATCCTATCCTGGAACGTTTCTTGTCATGTGAAGTGTTTAATGTCTGCTATCCCTCCTGTTTCTTCTGTCCCCTCTTCTCAGGAGGAACCTGGTGATTTGACAGGAGTGCCGGAGGAATATCATGATCTGCGGTCTTCAGTCGGTCCAGAGCCAACTCCCTTCCTCCTCACCGGTCGTATGATTGTTGTATTGATCTCCTTCCGGGGACCACTCCCCTCGGGGTAGACTATACTCTCTGTCGGCTCCCGAACGTAAGGCTCTGCGAGGATTATCTGTCTGTTTCTCTCGACGCCGTACCGTGGTGCCTTCTTCCTCTCCCGCCGGAGCGGGTTTTTTTTTTGTTAAGAAGAAGGACGGTACCCTGCGCCCTGCGTGGATTATCGAGGGCTGAATGACATAACGTTAAGAATCGTTATCCGCTTCCCCCTATGTCGTCAGCCTTCGAGATTCTGCAGGGAGCCAGGTTCTTTACTAAGTTGGACCTTCGTAATGCTTACCATCTCGTGCGCATCAGAGAGGGGGACGAGTGGAAAACGGCGTTTAACACTCCGTTAGGGCATTTTGAATACCGGGTTCTGCCGTTCGGTCTCGCTAATGCTCCAGCTGTCTTTCAGGCATTAGTTAATGATGTACTGAGAGACATGCTGAACATCTTTGTTTTCGTTTACCTTGACGATATCCTGATTTTTTCACCGTCACTCGAGATTCATGTTCAGCACGTTCGACGTGTACTCCAGCGCCTTTTAGAGAATTGTCTCTATGTGAAGGCTGAGAAGTGCGCCTTTCATGTCTCCTCTGTCACATTTCTCGGTTCTGTTATTTCCGCTGAAGGCATTCAGATGGATCCCGCTAAGGTCCAGGCTGTCAGCGATTGGCCCGTTCCTAAGTCACGTGTCGAGTTGCAGCGCTTTCTCGGTTTCGCAAATTTCTATCGGCGTTTCATTCGTACTTTCGGTCAAGTGGCTGCCCCTCTCACAGCTCTTACTTCTGTCAAGACGTGCTTTAAGTGGTCCGGTTCCGCCCAGGGAGCTTTTGATCTCCTCAAGAAGCGTTTACATCCGCTCCTATCCTTGTTACTCCTGGCGTCACTAAACAATTCATTGTCGAGGTTGACGCTTCAGAGGTGGGCGTGGGAGCCATTCTGTCCCAGCTTCCATTCTGACGATAAGGTCCATCCTTGCGCGTATTTTTCTCATCGCCTGTCGCCATCGGAACGCAACTATGATGTGGGTAACCGCGAACTGCTCGCCATCCGCTTAGCCCTAGGCGAATGGTGACAGTGGTTGGAGGGCGACCGTCCCTTTTTGTCGTTTGGACTGACCATAAGAACCTTGAGTACATCCGTTCTGCCAAACGACTCAATGCACGTCAAGCTCGTTGGGCGTTGTTTTTCGCTCGTTTCGAGTTCGTTATTTCTTATCGCCCGGGAAATAAGAACACCAAGCCTGATGCCTTATCCCATCTCTTTAGTTCTTCTATAGCTTCTGCTGACCCCGAGGGATTCTCCCTGAAGGGCGTGTTTTCGAGTTGACTGTCTGGGGAAATGAGAGCAGGTAAAGCAAGCACTCACTCACACTGCGTCGCCGCGCTTGTCCTAGCAACCTTCTTTTCGTTCCTGTCTCTACTCGTCTGGCTGTTCTTCAGTGGGCTCACTCTGCCAAGTTAGCTGGCCACCCCGGCGTTCGGGGTACGCTTGCTTCTATTCGCCAGCGGTTTTGGTAGCCTACTCAGGAGCGTGACACGCGCCCGTTTCGTGGCTGCTTGTTCGGACTGCGGGCAGACTAAGTTAGGTAACTCTCCTCCTGCCGGTCGTCTCAGACCGCTTCCCATTCCTTCTCGACCATGGTCTCACATCGCCTTAGACTTTATTACCGGTCTGCCTTCGTCTGCGGGGAAGACTGTGATTCTTACGGTTGTCGATAGGTTCTCTAAGGCGGCACATTTCATTCTCTCGCTAAGCTTCCTTCCGCTAAGGAGACGGCACAAATCATCATTGAGAATGTGTTCAGAATTCATGGCCTCCCGTTAGACGCCGTTTCAGACAGAGGCCCGCAATTCACGTCACAGTTTTGGAGGGAGTTCTGTCGTTTGATTGGTGCTTCCGTCAGTCTCTCTTCCGGTTTTCATCCCCAGTCTAACGGTCAAGCAGAACGGGCCAATCAGACGATTGGTCGCATATTACGCAGCCTTTCTTTCAGAAACCCTGCGTCTTGGGCAGAACAGCTCCCCTGGGCAGAATACGCTCACAACTCGCTTCTTCGTCTGCTACCGGGCTATCTCCGTTTCAGAGTAGTCTTGGGTACCAGCCTCCTCTGTTCTCGTCCCAGCTCGCCGAGTCCAGCGTTCCCTCCGCTCAGGCTTTTGTCCAACGTTGTGAGCGCACCTGTAGGAGGGTCAGGTCTGCACTTTGCCGTTACAGGGCGCAGACTGTGAGAGCCGCCAATAAACATAGGATTAAGAGTCCTAGGTATTGTCGCGGTCAGAGAGTGTGGCTTTCCACTCGTAACCTTCCCCTTACGACAGCTTCTCGCAAGTTGACTCCCGCGGTTCATTGGTCCGTTCCGTGTCTCTCAGGTCGTCAATCCTGTCGCTATCGACTGCTTCTTCCGCGACATCTTCGTCGCGTCCACCCTGTCTTCCATGTCTCCTGTGTCAAGCCTTTTCTTCGCGCCCCGTTCGTCTTCCCCCCCCCCCCGTCCTTGTCGGCGCACCTATTTACAAGGTACGGAAGATCATGGACATGCGTACTCGGGGACGTGGTCACCAGTACTTAGTGGATTGGGAGGGTTACGGTCCTGAGGAGAGGAGTTGGGTTCCATCTCGGGACGTGCTGGACCGTTCGTTGATTGATGATTTCCTCCGTTGCCGCCAGGGTTCCTCCTCGAGTGCGCCAGGAGGCGCTCGGTGAGTGGGGGGGTACTGTCATGTTTTGTCATTGATTGTCATGTCTTGTCCCTGTGCTTCCCCTTCTATTTGTTTCCCCCTGCTGGTCTTATTAGGTTCTTTCCCTCTTTCTATCCCTCTCTCTCCCCTCCCTCTCTGCTCTCTCTCTCTCTCTCTATCGTTCGTTCCTGCTCCCAGCTGTTCCTCATTCTCCTAACTACCTCATTTACTCTTTCACACCTGTCCCCTATTTTGCCCTCTGATTAGAGTCCCTATTTCTCCCTCTGTTTCCCGCTTTCTGTCCTTGTCGGATCCTTGTTTGATGTTTGCTGTTCTGTGTCCTTGTTCCGCCCTGTCGTGTTTTTGCCTTCTTCAGATGCTGCGTGTGAGCAGGTATCTAGATCAGCTACGGCCTGGGCCTTCCCGGTTTGCGACCTGCAGTCTGTGGTTACATCTCCAGTAGTTCCCCTCTACTGACTAGAGGGATTTCAGTTTTCCTGTTTTGACTTTACCTGAGATATATCCAGGATTATCGTTTTTGTTA
>NW_025745257.1:0-38770 GCF_021184085.1 Oncorhynchus gorbuscha | reverse complement strand
AGTAAAGTAAATCTTCAATACTCCTAGACAAATCGGAGCGATAAATAAAGCATAAAGAACAATTCCACTCGTAATGACGAGAACAGACTGGAGACTCGATCATAAACTGCAGGTTGCCTCGGGAAGGCACTTGACCGTAGCAGACTCAGACACCTGCTCACCACGCAGCATCTGAGGGAAACACGACACGACAGGGCGATACCAAGACACAGCACGGTGAACAATATACAAGGATCCGACAGGACAGAAACGGAAAACAAGGGGAGAAATAGGGACTCTAATCAGGGGAAAAGATAGGGAACAGGTGTGGGAAGACTAAATGATTGATTAGGGGAATAGGAACAGCTGGGAGCAGGAACGGAACGATAGAGAGAAGAGAGAGAGGGAGAGAGAAAAAAGGAGAACGAACCTAAAAAGACCAGCAGGGGGAAAACGAACAGAAGGAAAAGCAAAATGACAAGACAATATAAGACAAAACATGACAGTACCCCCCCACTCACCGAGCGCCTCCTGGCGCACTCGAGAGGAATCCTGGCGGCAACGGAGGAAATCATCAATCAGTGAACGGTCCAGCACGTCCCGAGACGGAACCCAACTCCTCTCCTCAGGACCGTAACCCTCCCAATCCACTAAGTATTGGTGACCCCGTCCCCGAGAACGCATGTCCATGATCCTACGTACCTTGTAAATAGGTGCGCTCGACAAGGACGGGGGGAGGGAAGACGAACGGGGGTGCGAAGAAAGGGCTTGACACAGGAGACATGGAAGACAGGATGGACGCGACGAAGATGTCGCGGAAGAAGCAGTCGCACAGCGACAGGATTGACGACCTGGGAGACACGGAACGGACC
The DNA here is from genome assembly GCF_021184085.1 of Oncorhynchus gorbuscha. Taxonomy (NCBI): domain Eukaryota; kingdom Metazoa; phylum Chordata; class Actinopteri; order Salmoniformes; family Salmonidae; genus Oncorhynchus; species Oncorhynchus gorbuscha. The sequence goes on along the minus strand of NW_025745257.1, from coordinate 37,919 downwards.
AATGAACCGCAGAGTCAACTTACGAGAAGCTGTCGTAAGAGGAAGGTTGCGAGTGGAAAGCCACACTCTCTGGCCACAACAATACCTTGGACTCTTAATCCTACGTTTATTGGCGGCTCTCACAGTCTGTGCCCTGTAACGGCAAAGTGCAGACCTCACCCTCCTCCAGGTGCGCTCACAACGTTGGACAAACGCTTGAGCGGAGGGAACGCTGGACTCGGCAAGCTGGGATGAGAACAGAGGAGGCTGGTAACCCAGACTACTCTGAAACGGAGATAACCCGGTAGCAGACGAAGGAAGCGAGTTGTGAGCGTATTCTGCCCAGGGGAGCTGTTCTGCCCAAGAGGCAGGGTTTCTGAAAGAAAGGCTGCGTAGTATGCGACCAATCGTCTGATTGGCCCTCTCTGCTTGACCGTTAGACTGGGGATGAAACCCGGAAGAGAGACTGACGGACGCACCAATCAAACGACAGAACTCCCTCCAAAACTGTGACGTGAATTGCGGACCTCTGTCTGAAACGGCGTCTAACGGGAGGCCATGAATTCTGAACACATTCTCGATGATGATTTGTGCCGTCTCCTTAGCGGAAGGAAGTTTAGCGAGGGGAATGAAATGTGCCGCCTTAGAGAACCTATCGACAACCGTAAGAATCACAGTCTTCCCCGCAGACAAAGGCAGACCGGTAATGAAGTCTAGGGCGATGTGAGACCATGGTCGAGAAGGAATGGGGAGCGGTCTGAGACGACCGGCAGGAGGAGAGTTACCTGACTTAGTCTGCGCGCAGTCCGAACAAGCAGCCACGAAACGGCGCGTGTCACGCTCCTGAGTCGGCCACCAAAACCGCTGGCGAATAGAAGCAAGAGTGCCTCGAACACCGGGATGACCAGCTAACTTGGCAGAGTGAGCCCACTGAAGAACAGCCAGACGAGTGGAAACAGGAACGAAAAGAAGGTTACTAGGACAAGCGCGCGGCGACGCAGTGTGCGTGAGTGCTTGCTTAACCTGTCTTTCAATTCCCCAGACTGTCAACCCGACAACACGCCCATAAGGAAGAATCCCCTCGGGATCAGTAGAAGCCACAGAAGAACTAAAAAGACGGGATAAGGCATCAGGCTTGGTGTTCTTGCTACCCGGACGGTAAGAAATCACAAACTCGAAACGAGCGAAAAACAACGCCCAACGAGCTTGACGAGCATTAAGTCGTTTGGCAGAACGGATGTACTCAAGGTTCTTATGGTCTGTCCAAACGACAAAAGGAACGGTCGCCCCCTCCAACCACTGTCGCCATTCGCCTAGGGCTAAGCGGATGGCGAGCAGTTCGCGGTTACCCACATCATAGTTGCGTTCAGATGGCGACAGGCGATGAGAAAAATAAGCGCAAGAATGAACCTTATCGTCAGACTGGAAGCGCTGGGATAGAATGGCTCCCACGCCTACCTCTGAAGCGTCAACCTCGACAATGAATTGTCTAGTGACGTCAGGAGTAACGAGGATAGGAGTGGACGTAAAACGTTCTTTTAGAAGATCAAAAGCTCCCTGGGCGGAACCGGACCACTTAAAACACGTCTTGACAGAAGTAAGAGCTGTGAGAGGGGCAGCAACTTGACCGAAATTACGAATGAAACGCCGATAGAAATTAGCGAAACCTAGAAAGCGCTGCAACTCGACACGTGACCTTGGAACGGGCCACTCACTGACAGCTTGGACCTTAGCGGAATCCATCTGAATGCCTTCAGCGGAAATAACGGAACCGAGAAAAGTAACGGAGGAGACATGAAAAGAGCACTTCTCAGCCTTCACGTAGAGACAATTCTCTAAAAGGCGCTGGAGAACACGTCGAACGTGCTGAACATGAATCTCGAGTGACGGTGAAAAAATCAGGATATCATCAAGGTAGACAAAAACAAAGATGTTCAGCATGTCTCTCAGAACATCATTAACTAATGCCTGAAAAACAGCTGGCGCATTGGCGAGACCAAACGGTAGAACCCGGTACTCGAAATGCCCTAACGGAGTGTTAAACGCCGTTTTCCACTCGTCCCCCTCTCTGATGCGCACGAGATGGTAAGCGTTACGAAGGTCCAACTTAGTAAAGCACCTGGCTCCCTGCAGAATCTCGAAGGCTGATGACATAAGGGGAAGCGGATAACGATTCTTAACCGTTATGTCATTCAGCCCTCGATAATCCACGCAGGGGCGCAGAGTACCGTCCTTTTTCTTAACAAAAAAGAACCCCGCCCCGGCCGGAGTGGAAGAAGGCACTATGGTACCGGCGTCAAGAGACACAGACAAATAATCCTCGAGAGCCTTACGTTCGGGAGCCGACAGAGAGTATAGTCTACCCCGAGGAGGAGTGGTCCCCGGAAGGAGATCAATACTACAATCATACGACCGGTGAGGAGGAAGGGAGTTGGCTCGGGACCGACTGAAGACCGTGCGCAGATCATGATATTCCTCCGGCACTCCTGTCAAATCGCCAGGTTCCTCCTGAGAAGTGGGGACAGAAGAAACGGGAGGGATGGCAGACATTAAACACTTCACATGACAAGAAACGTTCCAGGATAGGATAGAATTACTAGACCAATTAATAGAAGGATTATGACATACTAGCCAGGGATGACCCAAAACAACAGGTGTAAAAGGTGAACGAAAAATCAAAAAAGAAATAGTCTCACTGTGGTTACCAGATACTGTGAGGGTTAAAGGTAGTGTCTCAAATCTGATACTGGGAAGATGACTACCATCTAAGGCGAACATGGGCGTAGGCTTGTCTAACTGTCTGAAAGGAATGTCATGTTTCCGAGCCCATGCTTCGTCCATGAAACAACCCTCAGCCCCAGAGTCTATCAAGGCACTGCATGTAGCACCCGAACCGGTCCAGCGTAGATGGACCGACATAGTGGTACAGGATCTAGATGGAGAGACCTGAGTAGTAGCGCTCACCAGTAGCCCTCCGCTTACTGATGAGCTCTGGCTTTTACTGGACATGAATTGACAAAATGTCCAGCAAGTCCGCAATAGAGGCACAGGCGGTTGGTGATCCTCCGTTCCCTCTCCTTAGTCGAGATGCGAATACCTCCCAGCTGCATGGGCTCAGTCTCTGAGCCAGAGGAGGGAGATGGTTGCGATGCGGAGCAGGGAAACACCGTTGACGCGAGCTCTCTTCCACGAGCTTGGTGACGAAGATCTACCCGTCGTTCTATGCGGATGGCGAGAGCAATCAAAGAGTCCACACTGGAAGGAACCTCCCGGGAGAGAATCTCATCTTTAACCACTGCGTGGAGTCCTCCAGAAAACGAGCGAGCAGCGCCGGCTCGTTCCAGTCACTAGAGGCAGCAAGAGTGCGAAACTCTATAGAGTAATCCGTTATGGATCGATCACCTTGGCATAGGGAAGCCAGGGCCCTAGAAGCCTCCCTACCAAAAACTGAACGGTCAAAAACCCGAATCATCTCCTCTTTAAAGTTCTGGTAATTGTTAGAACAATCAGCCCTTGCCTCCCAGATAGCTGTGCCCCACTCTCGAGCCCGGCCAGTAAGGAGTGAAATGACGTAAGCAACCCGAGCTCTCTCTCTAGAGTATGTGTTGGGTTGGAGAGAGAACACAATATCACACTGGGTGAGAAAGGAGCGGCACTCCGTGGGCTGCCCGGAGTAGCAAGGTGGGTTATTAACCCTAGGTTCCGGAGGCTCGGCAGACCAGGAAGTAACAGGTGGCACGAGACGAAGACTCTGGAACTGTCCAGAGAGGTCGGAAACCTGAGCGGCCAGGTTCTCCACGGCATGACGAGCAGCAGACAATTCCTGCTCGTGTCTGCCGAGCATGGCTCCTTGGATCTCGACGGCAGTGTTACGAGCGTCTGTAGTCGCTGGGTCCATTCTTTGGTCGGATCCTTCTGTTATGCAGGTGAATGAGGACCCAAAAGCGACTTGGCGAAAACAGAGTCTTTAATCCAGTAAAGTAAATCTTCAATACTCCTAGACAAATCGGAGCGATAAATAAAGCATAAAGAACAATTCCACTCGTAATGACGAGAACAGACTGGAGACTCGATCATAAACTGCAGGTTGCCTCGGGAAGGCACTTGACCGTAGCAGACTCAGACACCTGCTCACCACGCAGCATCTGAGGGAAACACGACACGACAGGGCGATACCAAGACACAGCACGGTGAACAATATACAAGGATCCGACAGGACAGAAACGGAAAACAAGGGGAGAAATAGGGACTCTAATCAGGGGAAAAGATAGGGAACAGGTGTGGGAAGACTAAATGATTGATTAGGGGAATAGGAACAGCTGGGAGCAGGAACGGAACGATAGAGAGAAGAGAGAGAGAGAGGGAGAGAGAAAAAAGGAGAACGAACCTAAAAAGACCAGCAGGGGGAAAACGAACAGAAGGAAAAGCAAAATGACAAGACAATATAATACAAAACATGACAATTTCTCTCAGATGTGCACACATTTGTTTACATCCCTTATAGTGAAAATTTCCCATTTGCCAAGATAATCCATCCACCTGATAGGTGTGGCATATCAAGAAGCTAATTAAACAGCATGATCATTACACAGGTGCACCTTGTGCTGGGGACAATTTTAAAATGCAATTTTTCTCAGTTTCACTGTTGGCGTGGTTACTGCGTTTTGCATTTGTAGGGCAGCATAGAGATGAGGTTACTTTATTATTACATTCAAATTCATCTCATAAAACAAATGTAATACACAACAACTGAAATATTTGATTGATTAAATGATGGTTAATAAGTGACAAGGGATTTTTATTATTTGTTTTATTTTGTGTTACAGCATTCAACTCACATAATGCATTTAATGTAAAGAAAAATAATTGAAAACAAAATCGAAAACTGAAACCGACCACAAAAAGCATCAAAAAAGCATTAATGATGTACTGGGTGAAGTTGGAATCCTGTGTTGGCATTATGTACTACAGTAGATGATGAGTTGAGTAGTTCAGTATCAGGTATGAAGTTAAAACCCAGATGCAGACAACGTCGAATTAACAATGGTTTGGTTTAATAATCCAACAGGGGCATACAGACAACTGTTGGAGCAGGCAAGACAGGTCAAGGCAGGGAGGTGTCAGTAAACCAGAGGTGGGGCAACGGTACCGGATGGCAGGCAGGCTCAGGGTAGGCAGAGGTCAATAATCCAGAGGTGGGGCAATGGTACAGGTTGGCAGGCAGGCTCAGGGGCAGGCAGAGTGGTCAGGCAGGCGGGCTCAGTGTCAGGACAGGCAAGGGTCAAAACCAGGAGGGCAAGAAAAGAGAGACTGGCAAAAGCAGGAGCTGGGAACAAAAACGCTGGTTGACTTGACAAGCAAGACGAACTGGGAACTGTGACAGTACCCCTCCCCCCTCTCTTTAGGGGCGCCACCTGGCGTCCTACCTGGTTGACCGGGGTGCTGGCAGTGGAAGTCAGCAATGAGGGCTGGGTCCAGGATGTCTATAGTGGAGACCATGTTGGAGACCATGTCCACCCAGGGTCCGTGGATGTGCTGCATCATAAGCAGGGCCGTCTCCTTGGTCGTGGGTAGTTTGGAGAGAGGAATGGAGTGGGCGTCTTTGGAAAACCATTCGACCACAGTCAGGATGGCAGTGTTGTCCTCAGATGGGGGAGACACGTGATGAAATCCAGGAATATATGGGACGGGATGGTGAGGGATAGGCAGTGGTTGGAGAAGACCAGCCAGAGCTTGTAGAGGAGTCTTGTTCTGTGCGCAGACCGTGCAGGCGGAGATAAACGTGGCAACATCCGGAACCATAGTAGACCACCAAAAGTGACGTCGCACAAAGGCCAGGGTCCGACGAGAGCTTGGGTGACAGGCATGCCTGGAGGAATGGTTCCACTCCAGGACCACGGAGCGGACAGCGGCTGGGACTGCTGTGCCTCCCAGACCTGTTTCCCCATAACCCAGCTGAGTGCCATTGCCAGGCACGAGGTCGGAAGGAGTGATAACCGTGCAAGACAGGAAATCCGTCTTGACGTTCTTGGACCCCGGCCGGTAGGAGAGAGTAAAGTTGAACCGGGTAAACAGCAGGGCCCATCCCACTTGCCTGGAGTTGAGGCCCTTGGCGGTGCGGAGATACTCCAGGTTCTTGTGGTCGGTCCACACAATGAACGGATGTTCCGCCCCTTCTAGCCAGTGCATCCATTCATCCAACGCCATCTTCACCGCGAGAAGCTCCCGATTCGCCACATCATAATTCCTCTCCGTGGCATTGAGGTGGTGGGAGAAGAAGGCGCAGGGACGCAGCTTAAGGTCCAGGGCAGAACGTTGGGACAGGACAGCCCCACTACGACATTTGAAGAATCGGCCTCCACCACAAACTTACGGGAAGGGTCAGGATGAACCAGGATAGGAGCAGTGGTGAAGTGGTATTTAAGATCCCAGAATGCCCAGTCAGAGGCAGAGGACCATGTGAACGGAACCTTGGTAGAGGTGAGTGCAGACATGGGGAGGCCAGGGTGATGTAACCCCAGATAAAACAGCGATACAAGTTGGCGAACCCTTGAAGCTGCACCCTGGACTTAGGAGGAGGCCAATCCACCACCTCTCTCACCTTCTTGGGATCCATCAGGACACTCCCAGCAGAGATGATGTAGCCCAGAAAGGGAATAGTGGAGCGATGGAACTCACACTTTTCTGCCTTAACAAACGACCTGTTCACCAGAAGGCGCTAGAGAACCTGTTGTTTGTGGAGCATGTGTTCTTGGGGGGAGCAGGAGAAGATGAGGATGTTATCAATGTAGACAATAGACAAACTGGTTCAACATGTCGAGGAGAACATCATTCACCAGAGCCTGAAACATGGCAGGGGCTTTAGTGAGGCCAAAGGGAATGACCGGATATTCGTACTGGCCACTGGCCATGTTGCAGACGGTCTTCCACTCGTTCCCCTCTCGTATCCGCACCAGGTGGTAGGTGTTTCGTAGATCCAGCTTTGAGAAAACAGTGGCCTCCTGGAGCGGCTCAAAGGCAAAGGAGGAAATGAGTGGTAGCGAATAACGGTTCTTCACAGGTAATGTCATTAACTCACCGGTAGTCAATGCACGGGCGCAGGGTCTTGTCCTTTTTCTCCACAAAGAAGAACCCTGCCCCAGCAGGAGAGGAAGAGGAACGGATAAATCCTGTCGCTAAGGAGTCCCAAATGTAGGTCTCCATAGCCTTGGTCTCTGGTCCTGACAGACATTAAAGACATCCCCGGGGCAGCGTTGTGCTAGGGAGAAGGTCAATCCCGCAGTCATAGGGGCGGTGTGGCTGAAGGGAAGTGGCCCGGGACTTGCTGAACACCTCCGGGAGGTCCTGGTACTCCGCGGGGATGGCGTAGAGGTCCGGAGCAACTTCCGAGCCCCCAGGAAGATGTCCCAGGGTAAGGTGCAACGACTTCAGACAATGGGCGTGGCAGAATGGACTCCAGCCTACAATGGGACCAGTAGACCAGTTGATGAGGGGATTGTGTCTCTGGAGCCAGGAGAATCCCTTAACCACAGGAATCTGCGGGGACTTGATGAGCAGGAATTGAATGGTCTCGCTGTGATTCACTGACACACGTAGGTTGATGGGAGTGGTGTTATGGGTGACCCGGCCTATAGAGCGCCCGTCCAGCGCTCAACATCCATGGGAATGGAAAGGGGCTGAGTGGGGATGTTCAGCTTGGAAGCCAGTGTGGCATCCAAAAAAAAGCTCTCATCAGCCCTAGGGTCAATGAGACCCGGAGAGATTTAGACTGGTTTCCCCACAGCAGAATGACATCAAAATGGGTGCGAGTAAGGGAGGCTGAAAAGTTCTCCATATGGCCCACCAGAGTATTCGCTCCTACCAGTGAGCCTGGTCTTTTACCAGGCAAGGGGACACAAAATGACCAAAATGACCGCAATACAGGAAGCTCCTTGTGTTGATCCTGTGTTGCCGTTCCGCTGGCGACAGCCCAGCTCTGCCTAGTTGCATAGGCTCGGGAAACAGTGCCTCAGCCGTCTTTGGTAACTCTCGAGGAAGGTTGGGAATCTTGGGTGCTTTCGGCAACGGGACCATCGGGTACTTCTGGGATGACTCGAACCTCCTGATGTGGGGAGGATGTCATAACAGTCAAGATGATGTAGGCTATTAGGCTAATTCGCTATAATTGAATCAAAAACATTGGACTACTTTAGTTTAATGATGATATGGTTGCCATAGTGCAGTGAAGTAGCCTAGGCAGAATATATTGTAAATATTTAATTGTTTTTGAGTGTTTTTTTATTGCATTTTTCAACTTTTTTTGTTTTTGATAACATATTGATAGAGTTACTGAAATATCTGGTGGTGACTCATAGAATTGCAGGACTGATTGTGGCAAGTCAGTTTATATTTGATTATATGATTTAAATGATGCAGCAACACCAGATCGACATCATAAGCTTTTTGGCCCCCTGCCCCAGTTCCTAGAGGGAAGTGGACTGCGGTGTGAGTGGATACAGAGCCTCGCTTCGTAGGGGACTTTTCTGGACCACTGCTGAGATGTGGTGCTCTAACTGGTTCTTTTACAGTCGCCGAAGCATCACAGAGGTGGGTGCTATATTTTAGTAGTGGATGATCCAGCCTACCTACGGAGTAGGGGCTGTAACTATCGAAGATAACAAGGTGCCCTGTCACACCCTGACCTGAGAGAGCCTTTTTTATGTCTCTATTTTGGTTTAGTCAGGGTGTGATTTGGGTGGGCATTCTATGTTCTGATTTTCTATGTTTTCTATTTCTTTGTGTTTGGCCGGGTATGGTTCTCAATCATGGACAGCTGTCTTTCGTTGTCTCTGATTGGGAATCATACTTAGGCAGCCTTTTCCCCTGTTGGTTTGGTGGGAAGTTGACTTTTGTTAGTGGCACTATAACCCTGTAAGCTTCACGGTTGTTTCTTCGTTTGTTGGCGACATTTTAAAGAAAAGGAAAATGTACGCTCAAGACGCTGCACTTTGGTCCACTTCTTTCGACGGCCGTGATATGCCCGACAACGGGCTCCATGGCCTGTCTGTCAGATGTCTCTACCTCCCTGCCTGGCTGTACCATCTATGCTCCCTCCTCTCATCATCTAAAGCTGTGGAGGACTAGGAACAGACAGATCTCTACGTTTGTTTTGTTTAATCGTTTAGGTAATGTTGTTTTTAAAGGAATTTAGAAATTGTACTTGTAATGAAAAGTGCTATATAAAATACCTCTTATTATTATTATTATTGTTATAACTGATGATTTATTTGTGTGTGCATGGCCCAAGGGAAATTAGTGTTAGAAGTACATCTCAATCATTGATGGTGGAATTGGCATCCAGTGTTCAATTAAATGTTATAGATTTATAACTGATGATATACATGTGGTGCATTCGGAAAGCATTCAGACCCCTTGACTTTTTCCACATTTTGTTACGTTACAGCCTGAAATTGATTAATTGTTCCCCCCCTCATCAATCTACACACATACCCCATAGTGATAAAGCAAACCAAGAATTGCAGAAAGTTTTGCAAATGTGTTAAAAATAAAAAAACATATTAAGTTTGCATAAGTTTTCAGACCCTTCACTCAGCACTTTGTTGAAGCACCTTTGGCAGGGATTACAGCCTCGAGTCTTCTTGGGTATGACACTACAAAATTGGCACACCTGTATTTGGGGAGTTTCTCCCATTCTTCTCTGGAGATCCTCTCAAGCTCTGTCAGTTTTGATGGGAAGCGTCACTCCACAGCTATTTTCAGATCTCTCCAGAGATGTTCAATTGGGTTCAAGTCCGGGCTCTGGCTGGGCTACTCAAGAACATTCAGAGACTTTTACCGAATCCACTCCTGCGTTGTCTTGGCTGTTTTCTTAGGGTTGATGTCCTGTTGCAAGGTGAACCTTCGCCCCAGTCTGAGGTCCTGAGTGCTCTGGAGCAGGTCTTTAATCAAGGATCTCTCTGTACTGTCTCTCTGTTCATCTTTGTCCCGATCCTGACTAGTCTACCAGTCCCTGCCGCTGAAAAACATCCTTCACCGTAGGGATGGGGCCAGGTTTCCTCCAAACGTGACACTTGGCATTCAGGCCAAAGTTCAATTTTGGTTTCATCAGACCAGAAAATCTTGGTCTGAGAGTCTTTAGGTTCCTTTTGGCAAACTCCAAGCATCCTGTTATGTGCCTTTTACTGAGGAGTGGCTTCCGTCTGGCCACTCTACCATAAAGGCCTGATTCCCCCTTCCCCAGATCTGTGCCTCGACACAATCCTGTCTTGGAGCTCTACAGACAACTCCTTCGACCTCATGGCTTGGTTTTTGCTCTGACATGCACTGTCAACTGTGGGACCTTACATTGACAGGTGTTTGCTTTTCCAAATCATGTCAAAATCAATTGAATTTACCACAGGTGGACTCCAATCAAAGTGTAGAAATATCTCAAGGATGATCAATGGAAACCGGATGCACCTGAGCTCAATTTTGAGTCTCATAGCAAAGAGTATGAATAATTATATTTTATTCTTTATGAATTTGCAAGAAAAACAATTAAAACCTGTTTTTGCTTTGTCATTATGGGGTATTGCGTGTAGATTGAGGACATTTAAAAAAATCCAATTCAGAATAAGGCTGTAACGTAACAAAACGTGGAAAAAGGGGTCTGCATTATTTCCAAAGGCACTATATGTTATGCCCTGGTCAGCAAAAAGGTACAGTATGTGTGTGAGTGAGGAAATTCCCATGGTCACATGTAGAATAGTCATATAACTCATGAATGTTGATCAGTCAACCCTATCACCACCCAAACCAGCCCCAATACCAGTTGTCCTGTTATTGAGCCATCAGAGGGGGAGAAGGCAAGGTTTCAAAGAGAGAGAGGGGGTTAGGAAGAGAGGGTCAGAGAGAGAGAGAGAGAGAGAGAGAGAGAGAGAGAGAGAGAGAGAGAGAGAGAGAGAGAGGGTGCGAACTGAGAACAACTTTTCCCCATTGTTCGGTTTGGTGTTGTCAATAGTTCATTTGAGATACAGTGATAGGCTATGTTATCATTGATGCATTCCTGCAATTAACAGAAGACCACTCTTTCTCTCCATTTGCTCATTTCAGGCCAGGAAACTACGCCAGGTAAGACATCTTATTGTACATATATTAACCTGTGTTCTAGGTGTAGTTTAGTATGATTCCATTTGCAGAATCAAGACTTCCCTGCTGGAGATGGCAAATAGAAACAAACGCTGCTTGGGCTGTTACTACTTGCTGAAGTATAGACAAGTGATGATTTCCTGAAGTCTGTATAAATTGTTGAAACTTTATGATTTATGAAATGCATTTTGGAATAATGTTTTACTTGTAAGACTTTGATTTCCCATTACATAAATATACACTGGTGTCTGTCAATGGATCATATCTTTTTAATGTTCTTTGGGAAATAATGTTTGAACAGAAAATTGTTCTGAAGCAAAGCGTCTAAAGCAATTTGGTTTAATGGAATTGAATTGCTGCTAACTGATTAAGAATGTACTCAAAACCATTTTCATCTCAATTACTATATATTATAATATTGTAAGCACTTCTCATGATACTTTTTCAACAGAATATTTTTGGGGTGATAGGTTTGTGATTGTTTCAGAAACAGACATTGTAGTCTGTTAGGCAGATGTGACAATTGAATGTACGCCAGAGAGAGGTGGGGTGAGATAGGAGGGGGGAACTGTGACAGGACTGTTGTGTGTGCGGTGCACGTGTGCGAGAGAGAGAGAGGGGAATGATAGAGAGACAACGATAGACAGAGAGCAGGAGGGCGAGAAAGAGAGAGCGAGAGAGAGAGAAAAAGAGGGGGAGAGAGAGAAAGACACATCGTTACAACATTGTACATATACATACTGACATTTGAAATGTCTTTATTATTTTGGAACTTCTGTGAGTGTAATGTTTATTGTTCATTTTATTTTATGTTTATTTCACTTTTGTATATTATCTACTTCACTTGCATTGGCAATGTTAACATATGTTTCCCATGCCAATAAAGCCCCTTGAATTGAATTGAATTGAAAGAGAGATGAAGGGAAAGAGAGGCAGAGGGATCGAGAGAGAAACATAGAGAGAAGGGGGGGGGCATAGGGAGGGTGAGTGAGAGAGAGACCAAAGACCTATTGTTTGTATCTATCAGTGTGGCTGCATGTCCACATTAAGTGGGTTTGCAGGCCCATCGATCAGGCTGGCAGAGCAAAGAGGTGATGGCCTGTAGGTCCCACTCATCCTGCCCACTGGGTGTGAAGGACACTGATGTGACAGAACTAATTACACACACAGGAAGCCAGCAATAACAAGTGCCACACAAGCTCAACACGGCCTCAACACAGCCTTAACCACCTATGGCCATAACAAACATATTCCCCTAATCCACTTAAAAATTATATTTTGGTCTTTTTTTAATTCGTCCACTGTTGAAACATTCCCAAACTGTTTTGCTTGACAGCAATCAAGTTTAAGATATAGGACTTTAAAAAAAGCTAAATGTAACTTGCCTTTATCATTGTGATAATGCAAAACGCATCATCATAATGATGTGGCATCATGATGATGTGTTCTCTGGGAATACTATGCCACAGTAACATGAGTAGCCTAAGTATTGCAAATAGCTTTCCCAGTTTACCCAATATCTAGTGGTATGTCATGTGCTGAAGTACTCTGCTTATCTGTTTTAATTATGCATCTTTCCATTGAGTTAGCCTCCAATTTAATTATTTCCTCATTGATCTGTGATCATCAGAAGTCAATGCAGCTGGGTCTCTCTCTCTCACACACACACATGCACGGACACACACACAAACACAATAGCAGTATGCACACGCACACAAATACAATAATTGTACACACACACACACAAAAGTTGTACACACACACAGACACACAAACACAATAGTAGTATATAGTCAGTCACAACCGGACACTCTTCTACATATACAGTATCTACACTCCCCTCCATATGTATTTGGACAGTGAAAATATATATTTTTCAATTGTCTCTATACTCGTTGGATGCATTTGCAGTTTGTTGTGGGTTATGTTTTGTGCAATAGGAGCTGAATGGTGAACGATGACTGAAGTAAAAAAAAAAAAATAAGTAAGTAGATACAATGTTTCTGAACACTTCTAAATGAATCCTAAGAATGCCATGATTAAGAAAAATCATGAATTAATAATGATGTGTGAGAAGGTTACAGAGGCTACAACAAAACATGCTAACCTCTCACCATTACCAATAACAGGGAAGGTTAGCATTTTTGTGGGATATGATCTTTGTGCCTCTAACATTCACATCCATCATTAATCACTATTCATTCTTGGTAATCCAAAATGTTCCAAAATATATTATATTCTTACTTCGAATAAAGGTGACTCCAAATTAAACATTATTCACCATTCAGTCGCTATTGGGAAAAATATAATCTGAAACACAACCAAAGCAAAATGCAAATGCATCCAACATGTAAGCTTGATGTAGTCATTGAGTGCAAGGAATATGGGACCAAATACTAAACGTTTGACTACTGTAATGCACTATAAGTGAATTTGTCCAAATACCTACAACTTCACATGGGGGGGACTAGATACAGGTGCATCTAAACAGGACCACAGATATGTATGAAAATAACTTGAAATAAAAGGTGACATTTTGTACTTTTGCCTCATATGAAACACTGATCTCAAATCCAAAATGCAGGAGTATCTAGCCAAATTGAAAATGTTTTCTTCACTGTCCAAATATATGTGGAGGGGAGTGTATTTAAAAATATATATAAAAATATACATGTATATATAAACTCAGCAACAAAAAAAAAAACTTTTTCAGGACCCTGTATATCAAAGACAATTTGTAAAAATCCAAATAATTTCACAGATCTTCATTGTAAATGGTTTAAACACTGTGTCTCATGCTTGTTCAATGAACCATAAACAATTAATGAACATGCACCTGTGGAACGGTCGTTAAGACACTAACAGCTTACAGACGGTACGCAATTAATGTCACCGTTATGAAAACTAAGGAAACTGAAAAAGCCTTTCTACTGACTCTGAAAAACACCAAAAGAAAGATGCCCAGGGTCCCTGCTCATCTGCGTGAACGTGCCTTATGTATGATGCAAGGAGGCATGAGGACTGCAGACGTGGCCAGGGCAATAAATTGCAACGTCCGTACTGTGAGACGCCTAAGACAGCGCTACAGGGAGACAGGACGGACAGCTGATCATCCTCGTAGTGGCAGACCACATTGTAACAACACCACAGGATGGGAACATCCGAACATCACACCTGCAGGACAGGTACAGGATGGCAACGACAACTGCCAGAGTTACACCAGGAACGCACAATCCCTCCATCAGTCCTCCATCAGTGCTCAACAACAACGTCGCCAATGGGCACAAACCCACCGTCGCAAGACCAGACAGGACTGGCAGTGCTCTTCACTGACGAGTCATGGTTTTGTCTCACCAGGGGTGATGATCGGATTCCCGTTTATTGTCGAAGGAATGAGCGTTACACCGAGGCTTGTACACCTTGTACTTGGAGATGGAGGGTCCATCATAGTCTGGGGCGGTGTGTCACAGCATCATCGGACTGAGCTTGTTGTCATTGCAGGCTATCTCAACGCTGTGCGTTACAGGGAAGACATCCTCCTCCCTCGTGGTACCCTTCCTGCAGGCTCATCCTGTCATGACCCTCCAGCTTGATAATGCCACCAGCCATACTGCTCGTTCTGTGCATGATTTCCTTTAAGACAGGAATGTCAGTGTTCTGCCATGGCCAGCGAAGAGCCCAGATCTCAATCCCATTGAGCACGTCTGGGACCTGTTGGATCGGAGGTTGAGGGTTAGGGACATTTGTTATGAGATTTTGATGAATAATGACTAAATTAGGTATACATTATTTAGCTTAAAACTACACCTAAACAGAATAGTACTATGTTACTGTATGGATGTATGAATCTTATTATAATCATAGTACTGAATATAATGTGTGTAATTATAATCAAGGATTAGAATAAAGACTCTCTGTTCCTTGTTAGAAATGAATGAAGTTCTTGTCAGACTGGCTAGAATGCGGTGTTCCTTACAGACATCTTATCTCTACACAGGGAGAGGAGAGACCTTGGGCTAGTAGTAAATTATTTAACAGGTGGTGGTCGATGTGGGAAGGCTTGTGAACTATACTGCCATTGTATCGGAATGGAGGAAGGACAGTTTAGAACCTATGACGTCATTTTTAGTTTATAACCTGTTGTAAATTGTACCATGATCAGTACTCTCGAGAATAAACGCTATTGATTGATTTTGAGACTGGCCTCTGTCTATTTTATGCAAATAAGTATCTTATAAATTCTTAGAAATGGGCAGAGTGGTTTAATTTAATTGGTTAATAAACATATAGGAATCAAATTCCTTTAACACCATTCCCCCCAGAAAACTTGCAGGTGCCTTGGTGGAAGAGTGGGGTAACATCTCACAGCAAGAACTGGCAAATATGGTGTAGTCCATGAGAAGGAGATGCACTGCAGTATTTAATGCAGCTGGTGGCCACACCATATACTGACTATTACTTTTGATTTTGACCCCCCCTTTGTTCAGGGACACATTATTCCATTTCTGTTAGTCACATGTCTGTGGAACTTGTTCAGGTTATGTCTCAGTTGTTGAATTTTGTTATGTTCATACAAATATTTACCCATGTTAAGTTTGCTGAAAATCAATGTGTTTTTTTGTTGCTGCTGAGTTTATGTACATTTTTGTTAACGTAATGGTTGTGTAAGTTGTGCTTAATATACACTGTTATTTTGCTAATCTTTCCCGTAGTCTTTTTTGTCCTCCAGGATGGACCATGAGCGAATGGGAGACCGGGGAATGGGGGGCATTCACCATCGATATGAAGAGGAGGGTGAGTGAGATACAGTACATCAGGCTTTCATCCTAATCTAAAAATACATTGCTGTTCCTCTTTAAAACAAACATTATGTATATTGTGCAATGGGCCTATCATAATGGAATCAGTCAAACTTTTTCTTGCTTACAAGAAGACATGAGAGATGTTTTTAAATAATCGACAAGACAGTTCAGATCAGTTACTTTTAATTGCATAGCATTCATCATTGTACTGTATTTAAACATCTAATGTATATTTATTAGATCAATCATTTGTGTAAATGTGCAATTTATCTCAATGAGGAATTCTCTATTTTCTATGTGATGATAATTGGCGATAACAAAGATTAAAGATCAACATGATTGGGATCGACATTGGATACCATTTTATATGCAGACATGAGTTTGCATGTGTGTGTCTGTGTGTTTGCGTCTGTGTGTGTGTGTGTGCGTGCATGCATGCATGCATGCGCGCGTGTGTATGCATGTGAAAGATTGTGTGTAAACCTGTGTGTGTGTTTGCATGTACTTTCAGTTTGGGTCACTGTGTCCTGAGCAGACCTGTGTCTATCAATTTGCCAGCAGGGATATGTGTTGTTCCAGCAATGATTTCACTGTATTCAGCGTTGCACTGAGGAGGATGTCCCCGAGTTAGTTAGGACTAGGCCTCGCATGCTAGGATCATTTTTGTCTAGCTTCCGGGCTCCTTCAGGCAAATAATATTCCATTATTTAAACAGTTTTCTTTTGCACCATTGGTTTAGAACAATGTTCTAATTGCCAATAATGTTTAATTGTAGTTGTTGCCTCAAATGAACTTGATCATGCACTGACATTCAAAAAAGCATCCCATTGGAAAGCGACAGTACAGTCGCTATCAAAGTAATATACAACAACACAAAAGTTGACATGGTTGTGGTTTGTAGCTGACAGGAAAACATGACAAAGTATGTCACTTAGGAAAGATCATATGCAGAAGAAGAGTGATATTTTACAGTATGCAAATCATTAACAACAATGCATTTGATTTTGTCATTCATTATGTAAGTGAGTGGCTTTTTCATTAGAGAAACACGAACACTGTATCATCATTTATTCATTGTTTGTTTCAATGACTGAACATTCATGGAAATGTTCCTTTGTGTACCAGGGGTTAATGAGTAATGTGATGGGACTCAGTTATTATGTGCTGGTTGTTGCTTGGCTTTTCTAAGTATTGTACTGTACAACTTTTATCAGGCCTTGCTTGATGGATTTTTAATGTTCTGTTTCATGTTTTGCAGTACATTTCCCTCGATGACATGTTAATGTACTTTAATACCGTTTCTTTCCTGACCATTAGTCCAACTGCATTGGTGTCCCAGTACCCAACTTTGTTGTTAACTTAACTTTGGATTACCGTTTGTCCACAGACCAGCAGAACATCTACATTGGTGTCCCGGTGCCTCGTGGGTACAGACGGAAGCGCCGGCGAAGACGTTCTGCAGGGGGCCATGAGGCGGGGAACATGGAGAGGGGGACAGTCACTATGACCAGCACAAACAGCATGACCACGAGCATGATGACAGGGACAGATACAGAGACATAGACATTGAGGAGGGACTCGTGGACCAACACGACATCCAAGTCCCTCAAGACATCAACCGCACAGGTAAGTCATGGGTCTGCATCCCAAATGGCAACCCTATTTGCTATGTAGTGCACTTGTTTTTTTTATCAGGTCCACAATCACATTACACTTCAGTGCCTATGCACCATAACAACCAATGGTCAGAGGTGATTTTAGCATGTAAATCTTGGTGGGGCAAACTCAACTGTTTTATTATCAGGCATGCCAGCAAAGCCACAACACAACACTAAACAATACATGAATTGCACCATAACGGTGACAAACGGTGCCCAAAAACTGTTAGGGCCTACATAATGCTGTCCCAAAAGCAGAGCTTTCTTTTCAGCACCATGGAGTGAATCCTTACCACCGCCACACCCGACTATCAGCGGAGCCTTGTCTGGCAGCGAAACTGTTCATTCAGCCTCATTTAGTGCCTTTCTAAAAAGCATAGCTGATTTTTTTTTCACGTTTATTTAACCAGGTAGGCTATCTGAGAATAAGTTCTCATTTACAACTGCGACCTGGCCAAGATTTTTAAGAAGCAGTGAGACAAATAAATAAAATAATAACTAACAGTATGGGGATGAGGTAGTTGGATGGTCTATTTACTGATTGACTGTGTACAGGTGCAGTGATCTGTGAGCTGTTCTGACAGCTGGTGCTTAAAGTTAGTGAGGGAGATATGAGCCTCCAGGTTCAGTGATTTTTTCAATTTGGCAGCAGAGAACTGGAAGGAAAGGCAGCTAAGGTAGTAATTGGCTTTGGGGGTGACCAGTGAAATATACCTAGCTGGAGCGCGTGCTACGGGTAAGTGCTGCTATGGTGACCAGTGAGCTGAGATAAGGCGGGGCTTTACCTAGCAAAGACTTATAGATGACCTAGTGCCAGTGGGTTTGGCAACGAATATGAAGCGAGGGCCAGCCAACGAGAGCATACAGGTTGCAGTGGAGGGTAGTATATGGGGCTTTGTTGACAAAACAGATGGCACTGTGATAGACTGAATCCAATTTGCTGAGTAGAGCGTTGGAGGCTATTTTGTAAACGACATCACCGAAGTTAAGGATCGGTTGGATAGTCAGTTTTACGAGGGTATGTTTGACAGCATGAGTGAAGGATGCTTTATTGCGAAATAGGAAGCCGATTCTAGATTTAATTTTGGATTGGAGATGCTTAATGTGAGCCTGGAAGGAGAGTTTACAGTCTAAGCAGACACCTAGGTATTTGTAGATGTCCACATATTCTAAGTCAGAACCGTCCAGAGTAGTGATGCAGGATGGGCGGGCAGGTGATGGTAGCGATCGGTTGAAGAGCATGCATTTAGTTTTCCATGGTTGACTTGATTAAACCTCTTAAGGATCCGCCCCTTTTTTTCAATTTTCGCCTCAAATGACATACCCAAATCTAACTGCCTGTAGATCAGGCCCTGAAGCAAGGATATGCATATTCTTGGTACCATTTGAAAGGAAACACTTTGGAGTTCGTGGAAATTTGAAAGGAATGTAGGAGAATATAACACAATAGATCTGGTAAAAGATAATACAAAGACAATAAACAACTGTTCTTTTGTATTGTTTTGATACCATCATCTTTAAAAGGCAAGAGAAAGGCCATAATGTATTATTCCAGCCCAGGTGCACCAACTGGGAACTCTGGTAAAAAAAAACATGGTTGAATCATGACGTCAGTCATCTTCAAGTTCCCGACTTGGAAATCCAAGTTGGATGACCATTCAAAACATATTTTTCCAGTCTTAACTCATTTTTCTTCCCGAGTTCCCAGGTGTCTTGAAGTCTAAGCTTTTCCAGTTCTGAGTTTCCAGTTGTTTTGAATGTGGCAGAAGTCATGCTGGATTGACAGCATGACCAATGTATTCAACCTTTTCTGGCCCATGGTGTTGCATGTGAATGGTTATCCTTTTAAATTTGGAAAAGAGACCCTTAAACCCAGACTTGGACCACACACCCTCTTCACTGAATAGCAGGCTAGTGATTGCTTTGTAACACTTGCAGTTAACCACTGATTCGTTCCAAACCACTCATTGTTGAATTTGCGATTTTCAACTTGTTGTGTAATGTTTATGTCCAATAGCCAAAGAGCAGCGATACTTTTTATCTCTAATTTCTCTTCAAATGACAACAATTGCAAGGATTTGGCAGAAGATTGTCGATTTGATTCATGATAAAGACTACTTGTCTATCTTGCTACCTAAGATTTTGAAAGTATGATGTTGACATGATCAGTCCAATCACAGATACGGTAGATATAACGTGATTTGATGTCATTTTGTCTGTGGCCAATGACCTTGAGCCTTCTTGGATGGGCACTTCTAATGTAAATCTATGGCAGCACCCAAGGGGTTTGAATTTTCGAGCTCTCCCTGTAGATTTTGCGGTTAAGTAGTGTCCCCATGAGTGACAGAACACTGAGCCAATCACGGCGCAACTAGAGAACAGTACCAACCGCTACGCTCTGTATTTTCCGCTGTCTGGCCCACCACCGCAGAAAACACTAAGCAAAGCTGAAACACCTGAATTTTGGAGATGCATTACTCTAGAACGCAAAAAAAGAGACCAGGTTTGCCCCTCTTTTTTAATTGTTTAAAAAATTGTTTTATTTTATTAATATCAAATCAATACTATGTTTGCCCCACCTGTCCTGAACGACGGGTTGTCATTGACAATGATGTATACTGTATGTATGGGCAATTCCATGGTTATGCTGAAACTCAGATTTTTCACTTATAATGTATACCAAACATTTTTTATTTTATTAAAAGCAAACCATACAAGTCTATGCACAATGACTAATTTTAACAATTTACACTGAACATTTTACAAAAACACATTTATTGGAAGAACTGTGCAGATGCAAAGTTAGTGAAGTGGATTTACACCCGGGAACGGAATTGTGGCAACGCAATTTCATCATGTGTCCCTGATCTGTACTACACAGAAATGCATAATTAAATATATGAATATCATTCTCTTCATGGTTATGTATCCTAAATAGATAGGCACACAAAAATGTATTTATATGCATTATCCTTCTTTGCATATTTGTGTATTATTCTACACAATGGCTATTATTTTAATGAGCTCTGGCCCCAAACAAGACCCAATTTGGTTGGTCTGGACCAAATCTGAACCAATCATAGACGTGTATGTTTCACAAGTTTGGACATCAACGTACAGCACAGGAAGGCTCAGTAGAGTACAGCATAGAACAGTATAGTAGAGTTCAGTTCTGTACAGTAGAGTAGACTAGAGTACAGTACACTAAATTAGAGTTCAGTGCAATACAGTAGTACAGTAGAGTATGGTTCAGTAAAGTACAGTGCAGTAGAGTACAGTACAATAGAGTACACTATAGTGTGCTCAACTCGAGTGTGCTCTACTGTGTACAGTACTGAACTCTACAGTACTGTACTATACTCTACTTTTCTTTACTGTACTGAACTCTACAGTACTGAATAGGAGTATCCATTTATCCGGAGGCTGCATTCATTGTAGCTGGGGATTTTAACAAGGCTTATCTGAAAACAAGACTCCCTAAATTTTATCAGCATATCGATTGCGCAACCAGGGGTGGAAAAACCTTGGATCATTGTTACTCTAACTTCCGCGACGCATATAAGGCCCTGCCCCGCCCCCTTTCGGAAAAGCTGACCACGACTCCATTTTGTTGATCCCTGCCTACAGACAGAAAAAAAAGGAAAAAAAAGAAGCTCCCACGCTGAGGTCTGTCCAACGCTGGTCCGACCAAGCTGACTCCACACTCCAAGACTGCTTCCATCACGTGGACTGGGATATGTTTCGTATTGCATCAGATAACAATATTGACAAATACGCAGATTCGGTGTGCGAGTTCATTAGAACGTGCGTTGAAGATGTTGTTCCCATAGCAACGATTAAAACATTCCCTAACCAGAAACTGTGGATTGATGGCAGCATTCGCGTGAAACTGAAAGCGCGAACCACTGCTTTTAATCAGGGCAAGGTGACTGGTAACATGACCGAATACAAACAGTGCAGCTATTCCCTCCGCAAGGCTATCAAACAAGCTAAGCATCAGTACAGAGAAAAAGTAGAATCTCAATTCAACGGCTCAGACACAAGAGGCATGTGGCAGGGTCTACAGTCAATCACGGACCACAAGAATAAAACCAGCCCAGTCACGGACCAGGATGTCTTGCTCCCAGGCAGACTAAATAACTTTTTTGCCCGCTTTGAGGACAATACAGTGCCACTGACACGGCCTGCAATGAAAACATGAGGACTCTCCTTCACTGCAGCCGAGGTGAGTAAGACATTTAAACGTGTTAACCCTCGCAAGGCTGCAGGCCCAGACGGCATCCCCAGCCGCGCCCTCAGAGCATGCGCAGACCAGCTGGCCGGTGTGTTTACGGACATATTCAATCAATCCCTATACCAGTCTGCTGTTCCCACATGCTTCAAGAAGGCCACCATTGTTCCTGTTCCCAAGAAAGCTAAGGTAACTGAGCTAAACGACTACCGCCCCGTAGCACTCACTTCCGTCATCATGAAGTGCTTTGAGAGACTAGTCAAGGACCATATCACCTCCACCCTACCTGACACCCTAAACCCACTCCAATTTGCTTACCGCCCAAATAGGTCCACAGACGATGCAATCTCAACCACACTGCACACTGCCCTAACCCATCTGGACAAGAGGAATACCTATGTGAGAATGCTGTTCATCGACTACAGCTCGGCATTCAACACCATAGTACCCTCCAAGCTCGTCATCAAGCTCGAGACCCTGGGTCTCGACCCCTCCCTGTGCAACTGGGTACTGGACTTCCTGACGAGCCGCCCCCAGGTGGTGAGGGTAGGCAACAACATCTCCACCCCGCTGATCCTCAACACTTGGGCCCAACAAGGGTGCGTTCTGAGCCCTCTCCTGTACTCCCTGTTCACCCACGACTGCGCGGCCACGCACGCCTCCAACTCAATCATCAAGTTTGCGGACGACACAACAGTGGTAGGCTTGATTACCAACAACGACGAGACGGCCTACAGGGAGGAGGTGAGGGCCCTCAGAGTGTGGTGTCAGGAAAATAACCTCACACTCAACGTTAACAAAACTAAAGAGATGATTGTGGACTTCAGGAAACAGCAGAGGGAACACCCCCCTATCCACATCGATGGAACAGTAGTGGAGAGGGTAGCAAGTTTTAAGTTCCTCGGCGTACACATCACAGACAAACTGAATTGGTCCACTCACACAGACAGCATCGTGAAGAAGGTGCAGCAGCGCCTCTTCAACCTCAGGAGGCTGAAGAAATTCGGCTTGTCACCAAAAGCACTCACAAACTTCTACAGATGCACAATCGAGAGCATCCTGGCGGGCTGTATCACCGCCTGGTACGGCAACTGCTCCGCCCACAACCGTAAGGCTCTCCAGAGGGACAACCACCCGAGCCACTGCCTGTTCACCCCGCTATCATCCAGAAGGTGAGGTCAGTACAGGTGCATCAAAGCTGGGACCGAGAGACTGAAAAACAGCTTCTATCTCAAGGCCATCCGACTGTTAAACAGCCACCACTAACATTGAGTGGCTGCTGCCAACACACTGACACTGACACTGACTCAACTCCAGCCACTTTAATAATGGGAATTGATGTAAAATATATCACTAGCCACTTTAAACAATGCTACCTTATATAATGTTACATACCCTACATTATTCATCTCATATGCATACGTATATACTGTACTCTATATCATCTACTGCATCCTTATGTAATACATGTATCACTAGCCACTTTAACTATGCAACTTTGTTTACATACTCATCTCATATGTATTTCCTGTACTCGATACCATCTACTGTATCTTGCCTATGCTGCTCCATACCATCACTCATTCATATATCTTTATGTACATATTCTTTATCCCCTTACACTGTGTATAAGACAGTAGTTTTGGAATTGTTAGTTAGATTACTTGTTGGTTATTACTGCATTGTCGGAACTAGAAGCACAAGCATTTCGCTACACTCGCATTAACGTCTGCTAACCATGTGTATGTGACAAATAAAATTTGATTTGATTTGAGTATAACGGTACACATATTCGACCTTGGTTCTGTGTGCACCGTAAACACAAATGAACGAACACACACACACACACACACACACACACACACACACACACACACACACACACACACACACACACACACACACACACACACACACACACACACACACACACACACACACACACACACACACACACACTGTACCAGTCAAAAGTTGGACGCACCTACAGATGGAAGTTTACATACACCTTAGCCAAATACGTTTAAACTCAGTTTTTCAAATCCTGACATTTAATCAGAGTACAAATTCCCTGTCTAAGGTCAGTTAGGATCACCACTTTATTTTAAGAATGTGAAATGTCAGAATAATAGTAGAGAGAATTATTTCTTTCATCACGTTCCCAGTGGGTCAGAAGTTTACATACAAATCAAATCAAAGTTTATTTGACACGTGCGCCGAATACAACAGGTGAAATGCTTACTTACAGGCTCTAACCAATAGTGTGAAAAAAAGGTGTGTGTGTGTGTCATGCAGGTGAAAGAGGACCCAAAAGCGACTTAACAGAAACAGAGTTTATTTAAGTCCAAACAGGGAATAACAGAAATCCTCTAGTCTGTAGAGGGGAATAACTGGAGAAGCGGCCACAGACTGCAGGTCGCTTCGGGTAGGCGCAGGCCGTAGTAGACAGAGACACCTGCTCACACGCAGCATCTGATGAAGGCAAAAAACACGACAGGACAGGGCGATACACAATCACAGCAAAAACACGACAGGACAGGGCGAAACGCAATCACAGCATGGTGAATACTAAACAAGGAACCGACGGGACAGGAACGGAACACAAAGGAATAAATAGGGACTCTAATCAGGGGAAAGGATCGGGAACAGGTGTGGGAAGACTAAATGATGATTAGGGGAATAGGAACAGCTGGGAGCAGGAACGGAACGATAGAGAGAAGAGAGAGCGAGAGAGTGAGAGAGGGAGGGGAGAGAGAGGGATAGAAGGAGGGAAAGAACCAAATAAGACCAGCAGAGGGAAACGAATAGAATGGGGAGCACAGGGACAAGACATGATAATAAATGACAAACATGACAGTACCCCCACTCACCGAGCGCCTCCTGGCGCACTCGAGGAGGAATCCTGGCGGCAACGGAGGAAATCATCAATAAGTGAACGGTCCAGCACGTCCCGAGACGGAACCCAACTCCTCTCCTCAGGACCGTAACCCTCCCAATCCACTAAGTATTGGTGACCCCGTCCCCGAGAACGCATGTCCATGATCCTACGTACCTTGTAAATAGGTGCGCTCTCGACAAGGACGGGAGGGGGGAGGGAAGACGAACGGGGTGCGAAGAAAGGGCTTGACACAGGAGACATGGAAGACAGGATGGACGCGACGAAGATGTCGCGGAAGAAGCAGTCGCACAGCGACAGGATTGACGACCTGGGAGACACGGAACGGACCAATGAACCGGGAGTCAACTTACGAGAAGCTGTCGTAAGAGGAAGGTTGCGAGTGGAAAGCCACACTCTCTGGCCGCAACAATACCTAGGACTCTTAATCCTACGTTTATTGGCGGCTCTCACAGTCTGTGCCCTGTAACGGCAAAGTGCAGACCTCACCCTCCTCCAGGTGCGCTCACAACGTTGGACAAACGCTTGAGCGGAGGGAACGCTGGACTCGGCAAGCTGGGATGAGAACAGAGGAGGCTGGTAACCCAGACTACTCTGAAACGGAGATAACCCGGTAGCAGACGAAGGAAGCGAATTGTGAGCGTATTCTGCCCAGGGGAGCTGTTCTGCCCAAGACGCAGGGTTTCTGAAAGAAAGGCTGCGTAGAATGCGACCAATCGTCTGATTGGCCCTCTCTGCTTGACCGTTAGACTGGGGATGAAACCCGGAAGAGAGACTGACGGACGCACCAATCAAACGACAGACGATGAGAAAAATAAGCGCAAGGATGAACCTTATCGTCAGACTGGAAGCGCTGGGATAGAATGGCTCCCACGCCTACCTCTGAAGCGTCAACCTCGACAATGAATTGTCTAGTGACGTCAGGAGTAACGAGGATAGGAGCGGACGTAAAACGTTCTTTTAGAAGATCAAAAGCTCCCTGGGCGGAACCGGACCACTTAAAACACGTCTTGACAGAAGTAAGAGCTGTGAGAGGGGCAGCAACTTGACCGAAATTACGAATGAAACGCCGATAGAAATTAGCGAAACCTAAAAAGCGCTGCAACTCGACACGTGACCTTGGAACGGGCCAATCACTGACAGCTTGGACCTTAGCGGAATCCATCTGAATGCCTTCAGCGGAAATAACGGAACCGAGAAAAGTAACGGAGGAGACATGAAAAGAGCACTTCTCAGCCTTTACGTAGAGACAATTCTCTAAAAGGCGCTGTAGAACACGTCGAACGTGCTGAACATGAATCTCGAGTGACGGAGAAAAATCAGGATATCGTCAAGATAGACAAAAACAAAAATGTTCAGCATGTCTCTCAGAACATCATTAACTAATGCCTGAAAAACAGCTGGCGCATTGGCGAGACCGAACGGCAGAACCCGGTACTCAAAATGCCCTAACGGAGTGTTAAACGCCGTTTTCCACTCGTCCCCCTCTCTGATGCGCACGAGATGGTAAGCGTTACGAAGGTCCAACTTAGTAAAGCACCTGGCTCCCTGCAGAATCTCGAAGGCTGATGACATAAGGGGAAGCGGATAACGATTCTTAACCGTTATGTCATTCAGCCCTCGATAATCCACGCAGGGGCGCAGAGTACCGTCCTTCTTCTTAACAAAAAAGAACCCCGCCCCGGCCGGAGAAGAAGAAGGCACTATGGTACCGGCGTCAAGAGACACAGACAAATAATCCTCGAGAGCCTTACGTTCGGGAGCCGACAGAGAGTATAGTCTACCTCGAGGAGGAGTGGTCCCCGGAAGGAGATCAATACTACAATCATACGACCGGTGAGGAGGAAGGGAGTTGGCTCGGGACCGACTGAAGACCGTGCGCAGATCATGATATTCCTCCGGCACTCCTGTCAAATCGCCAGGTTCCTCCTGAGAAGTAGGGACAGAAGAAACGGGAGGGATGGCAGACATTAAACACTTCACATGACAAGAAACGTTCCAGGATAGGATAGAATTACTAGACCAATTAATAGAAGGATTATGACATACTAGCCAGGGATGACCCAAAACAACAGGTGTAAACGGTGAACGAAAAATCAAAAAAGAAATAGTCTCACTGTGGTTACCAGATACTGTGAGGGTTAAAGGTAGTGTCTCAAATCTGATACTGGGAAGATGACTACCATCTAAGGCGAACATGGGCGTAGGCTTATCTAACTCTCTGAAAGGAATGTCATGTTTCCGAACCCATGCTTCGTCCATGAAACAACCCTCAGCCCCAGAGTCTATCAAGGCACTACATGTAGCACCCGAACCGGTCCAGCGTAGATGGACCGACAAAGTAGTACAGGATCTTGATGGAGAGACTTGAGTAGTTGCGCTCACCTGTAGCCCTCCGCTTACAGATGAGCTCTGGCTTTTACTGGACATGAATTAACAAAATGTCCAGCAACTCCGCAATAGAGGCACAGGCGGTTGGTGATCCTCCGTTCCCTCTCCTTAGTCGAGATGCGAATCCCTCCCAGCTGCATGGGCTCAGACTCTGAGCCAGAGGAGGGAGATGGTTGCGATGCGGAGCAGGGAAACACCGTTGATGCGAGCTCTCTTCCACGAGCCCGGTGACGAAGATCTACCCGTCGTTCTATGCGGATGGCGAGAGCAATCAATGAGTCCACATCTGAAGGAACCTCCCGGGAGAGAATCTCATCCTTAACCACTGCGTGAGTCCCTCCAGAAAACGAGCGAGCAGCGCCGGCTCGTTCCACTCACTAGAGGCAGCAAGAGTGCGAAACTCAATAGAATAATCCGTTATGGACCGTTCACCTTGGCATAAGGAAGCCAGGGCCCTAGAAGCCTCCCTACCAAAAACTGAACGGTCAAAAACCCGAATCATCTCCTCTTTAAAGTTCTGGAACCTGTTAGAGCAATCAGCCCTTGCCTCCCAGATAGCTGTGCCCCATTCTCGAGCCCGGCCAGTAAGGAGTGAAATGACGTAAGCAACCCGAGCTCTCTCTCTAGAGTATGTGTTGGGTTGGAGAGAGAACACAATCTCACACTGCGTGAGAAAGGAGCGGCACTCAGTGGGCTGCCCGGAGTAGCAAGGTGGGTTATTAACCCTAGGTTCTGGAGGCTCGGCAGGCCAGGAAGTAACAGGTGGCACGAGACGTAGACTCTGGAACTGTCCAGAGAGGTCGGAAACCTGAGCGGCCAGGTTCTCCACGGCATGGCGAGCAGCAGACAATTCCTGCTCGTGTCTGCCGAGCATGGCTCCTTGGATCTCGACGGCAGTGTAACGAGCGTCTGAAGTCGCTGGGTCCATTCCTTGGTCGGTTCCTTCTGTCATGCAGGTGAAAGAGGACCCAAAAGCGACTTAACAGAAACAGAGTTTATTTAAGTCCAAACAGGGAATAACAGAAATCCTCTAGTCTGTAGAGGGGAATAACTGGAGAAGCGGCCACAGACTGCAGGTCGCTTCGGGTAGGCGCAGGCCGTAGTAGACAGAGACACCTGCTCACACGCAGCATCTGATGAAGGCAAAAAACACGACAGGACAGGGCGATACACAATCACAGCAAAAACACGACAGGACAGGGCGAAACGCAATCACAGCATGGTGAATACTAAACAAGGAACCGACGGGACAGGAACGGAACACAAAGGAATAAATAGGGACTCTAATCAGGGGAAAGGATCGGGAACAGGTGTGGGAAGACTAAATGATGATTAGGGGAATAGGAACAGCTGGGAGCAGGAACGGAACGATAGAGAGAAGAGAGAGCGAGAGAGTGAGAGAGGGAGGGGGAGAGAGAGGGATAGAAGGAGGGAAAGAACCAAATAAGACCAGCAGAGGGAAACGAATAGAATGGGGAGCACAGGGACAAGACATGATAATAAATGACAAACATGACAGTGTGTGTGTGTGTGTGGGTGTGTGTGTGGGTGTGTGTGTGTGTGTGTAGGTAAGTAAAGAGATAAAACAACATAAAAAAGACATTTGAAGATAACAGTAACAAGGCTATATACAGACAACGGTCATTCAGGTTTATTAAGGTAGTATGTACATGTAGGTATGGCTAAAGTGACAATGCATATATGATAAACAGAGAGTAGCAGCAGCTTAAAAGAGGGGTTGAGGGGGAGGCACACAATGCAACTAGTCTGGGTAACCATTTGGTTACCAGTTCACGAGTCTTATGGCTTGGCGGTAAATACTGTTGAGAAGCTTTTTTGTCCTAGACTTGGCACACCGGTACCGCTTGCCATGCGGTAGCAGAGAGAACAGTCTATGACTGGGGGGGCTGGGGTATTTGACAATCTTTAGGGCCTTCCTCTGACACCGCCTGGTGTAGAGGTCCTGGATGGCAGGCAGCTTATCCCCAGTGATGTACTGGGCCGTACGCACTACCCTCTGAAGTGCCTTGCGGTCGGAGGCCGAGCAATTGTCGTACCAGGCAGTGATGCAACCGGTCAGGATGCTCTCGATGTTTCAGCTGTAGAACCTTTTGAGGATCTCAGGACCCATGCCAAATCTTTTTAGTTTCATGAGGGGGAATAGGCTTTGTCGTGCCCTCTTCATGACTGTCTTGATGTGTTTGGACAATTCTAGTTTGTTGTTGATGTGGACTCCAAGGAACTTGAAGCTCTCAACCTGCTCCACTACAGCCCCGTCGATGAGAATGGGGGCGTACTCGGTGGTCCTTTTCCTGTAGTCCACAATCATCTCCTTAGTCTTGGTTACGTTGAGGGATAGGTTGTTATTCTGGCACCACCCGGCCAGGTCTCTGACCTCCTCCCTATGGGCTGTCTCGTCGTTGTCGGTGATCAGGCCTTCCACTGTTGTGTCATCTGCAAACGTAATGATGGTGTCGTGCCTGGCCATGCAGTCGTGGGTGAACAGGGAGTACAGGAGGGGACTGTGAGCACGCACCCCTGGGGAGCTCCAGTGTTGAGGGTCAGCGTGGCAGATATGTTGCTACTTACGCTCACCACCTGGGGAGGGCCTGTCAGGAAGTCCAGGATCCAGTTGCAGAGGGAGGTGTTTAGTCCCATGGTCCTTAGCTTAGTGATGAGCTTTGAGGGTACTATGGTGTTGAACGCTGAGCTCTAGTCAATGAATAGCATTCTCACATAGGTGTTCCTTTTCTCCAGGTGGGAAAGGGAAGTGTGGAGTGCAGTAGAGATTGCATCATCTGTAGATCTGTTTGGGCGGAATGCAAATTGGAGTAGGTCTAGTGTTTCTGGGATAATGGTGTTGATGTGAGCCATTACCAGCCTTTCAAAGCACTCCATGGCTACGGAGCATTTGTGTTCTTGGGCACAGGGACTATGGTGGTCTGCTTGAAACATGTTGGTATTACAGACTCAATCAGGGACATGTTGAAAATGTCAGTGAAGACACCTGCCAGCTGGCCTACTTCAGCAGTACTGTATCATTTTAATCATTTTAGTCAATAAGATTCTTGCTACGTAAGCTTAACTTTCTGAACATTCGAGACGTGTAGTCCACTTGTCATTCCAATCTCCTTTGCATTAGCGTAGCCTCTTCTGTAGCCTGTCAACTATGTGTCTGTTTATCCCTGTTCTCTCCTCTCTGCACAGACCATACAAACGCTCCTCACCGCGTGGCCGCGGCCACCCTACTCTGGTGGTCCCAGCGCGCACGACCCACGTGGAGTTCCAGGTCTCCGGTAGCCTCTGGAACTGCCAATCTGCGGTCAACAAGGCAGAGTTCATCTCAGCCTATGCCTCCCTCCAGTCCCTCGACTTCTTGGCACTGACGGAAACATGGATCACCACAGACAACACTGCTACTCCTACTGCTCTCTCTTCGTCCGCCCACGTGTTCTCGCACACCCCGAGAGCGTCTGGTCAGCGGGGTGGTGGCACCGGGATCCTCATCTCTCCCAAGTGGTCATTCTCTCTTTCTCCCCTTACCCATCTGTCTATCGCCTCCTTTGAATTCCATGCTGTCACAGTTACTAGCCCTTTCAAGCTTAACATCCTTATCATTTATCGCCCTCCAGGTTCCCTCGGAGAGTTCATCAATGAGCTTGATGCCTTGATAAGCTCCTTTCCTGAGGACGGCTCACCTCTCACAGTTCTGGGCGACTTTAACCTCCCCACGTCTACCTTTGACTCTTTCCTCTCTGCCTCCTTCTTTCCACTCCTCTCCTCTTTTGACCTCACCCTCTCACCTTCCCCCCCTACTCACAAAGCAGGCAATACGCTCGACCTCATCTTTACTAGATGCTGTTCTTCCACTAACCTCATTGCAACTCCCTCCAAGTCTCCGACCACTGCCTTGTATCCTTTTCCCTCTCGCTCTCATCCAACACCTCCCACACTGCCCCTACTCGGATGGTATCGCGCCGTCCCAACCTTCGCTCTCTCTCCCCCCGCTACTCTCTCCTCTTCCATCCTATCATCTCTTCCCTCCGCTCAAACCTTCTCCCACCTATCTCCTGATTTTGCCTCCTCAACCCTCCTCTCCTCCCTCTCTGCATCCCTTGACTCTCTATGTCCCCTATCCTCCAGGCCGGCTCGTTCCTCCCCTCCCGCTCCGTGGCTCGATGACTCATTGCGAGCTCACAGAACAGGGCTCCGGGCAGCCGAGCGGAAATGGAGGAAAACTCGCCTCCCTGCGGACCTGGCATCCTTTCACTCCCTCCTCTCTACATTTTCCTCCTCTGTCTCTGCTGCTAAAGCCACTTTCTACCACGCTAAATTCCAAGCATCTGCCTCTAACCCTAGGAAGCTCTTTGCCACCTTCTCCTCCCTCCTGAATCCTCCGCCCCTCCCCCTCCTCCCTCTCTGCAGATGACTTCGTCAACCATTTTGAAAAGAAGGTCGACGACATCCGATCCTCGTTTGCTAAGTCAAACGACACCGCTGGTTCTGCTCACACTGCCCTACCCTGTGCTCTGACCTCTTTCTCCCCTCTCTCTCCAGATGAAATCTCGCGTCTTGTGACGGCCGGCCGCCCAACAACCTGCCCGCTTGACCCTATCCCCTCCTCTCTTCTCCAGACCATTTCCGGAGACCTTCTCCCTTACCTCACCTCGCTCATCAACTCATCCCTGACCGTTGGCTACGTCCCTTCCGTCTTCAAGAGAGCGAGAGTTGCACCCCTTCTGAAAAAACCTACACTCGATCCCTCCGATGTCAACAATTACAGACCAGTATCCCTTCTTTCTTTTCTCTCCAAAACTCTTGAACGTGCCGTCCTTGGCCAGCTCTCCCGCTATCTCTCTCTGAATGACCTTCTTGATCCAAATCAGTCAGGTTTCAAGACTAGTCATTCAACTGAGACTGCTCTCCTCTGTATCACGGAGGCGCTCCGCACTGCTAAAGCTAACTCTCTCTCCTCTGCTCTCATCCTTCTAGATCTATCGGCTGCCTTCGATACTGTGAACCATCAGATCCTCCTCTCCACCCTCTCCGAGTTGGGCATCTCCGGCGCGGCCCACGCTTGGATTGCGTCCTACCTGACAGGTCGCTCCTACCAGGTGGCGTGGCGAGAATCTGTCTCCTCACCACGCGCTCTCACCACTGGTGTCCCCCAGGGCTCTGTTCTTGGCCCTCTCCTATTCTCGCTATACACCAAGTCACTTGGCTCTGTCATAACCTCACATGGTCTCTCTTATCATTGCTATGCAGACGACACACAATTAATCTTCTCCTTTCCCCCTTCTGATGACCAGGTGGCGAATCGCATCTCTGCATGTCTGGCAGACATATCAGTGTGGATGACGGATCACCACCTCAAGCTGAACCTCGGCAAGACGGAGCTGCTCTTCCTCCCGGGGAAGGACTGCCCGTTCCATGATCTCGCCATCACGGTTGACAACTCCATTGTGTCCTCCTCCCAGAGCGCCAAGAACCTTGGCGTGATCCTGGACAACACCCTGTCGTTCTCAACTAACATCAAGGCGGTGGCCCGTTCCTGTAGGTTCATGCTCTACAACATCCGCAGAGTACGACCCTGCCTCACACAGGAAGCGGCGCAGGTCCTAATCCAGGCACTTGTCATCTCCCGTCTGGATTACTGCAACTCGCTGTTGGCTGGGCTCCCTGCCTGTGCCATTAAACCCCTTCAACTCATCCAGAACGCCGCAGCCCGTCTGGTGTTCAACCTTCCCAAGTTCTCTCACGTCACCCCGCTCCTCCGTTCTCTCCACTGGCTTCCAGTTGAAGCTCGCATCCGCTACAAGACCATGGTGCTTGCCTACGGAGCTGTGAGGGGAACGGCACCTCAGTACCTCCAGGCTCTGATCAGGCCCTACACCCAAACAAGGGCACTGCGTTCATCCACCTCTGGCCTGCTCGCCTCCCTACCACTGAGGAAGTACAGCTCCCGCTCAGCCCAGTCAAAACTGTTCGCTGCCCTGGCCCCCGATGGTGGAACAAACTCCCTCACGACGCCAGGACAGCGGAGTCAATCACCACCTTCCGGAGACACCTGAAACCCCACCTCTTTAAGGAATACCTAGGATAGGATAAGTAATCCCTCTCACCCCCCTTAAGTTTTAGATGCACTATTGTTAAGTGACTGTCCCACTGGATGTCATAAGGTGAATGCACCAATTTGTAAGTCGCTCTGGATAAGAGCGTCTGCTAAATGACTTAAATGTAAATGTAATGTAAATGTTCAGCACGTACCCGGAGCACACGTCCTGTTAATTTGTCTGGCTCCGCAGCCTTGTGTATGTTGACCTGTTAAAAGGTCTTACTCACGTCGGCTATGGAGAGCGTGATCACACAGTCGTCCAGAACAGCTGATGCTCTCATGCAGGCCTCAGTGTTGCTTTCCTCGAAGTGAGCTTTGAAGTGATTTAGCTCGTCTCGTAGGCTCGTCTCACTGGGCAGCTTGCAGCTGTGCTTCCCTTTGTAGTCTGTAATAGTTTGCAAGCCCTGCCACTTCCGACTAGCGTCGGAGCCGGTGTAGTATGATTCAATCTTAGCCCTGTATTGACACTTTGCCTGTTTGACAATTCGTCGCAGGGCATAGCGGGATTTCTTGTAAGCTTCCAAGTTAGAGTCCCGCAACTTGAAAGAAGCAACTTCACCCTTTAGCTCAGTGCAGATATTGCCTCTAATCCATGGCTTCTGGTTGGGGTATGTACGTACGGTCACTGTGGGGACGACATCCTCTATGCACTTATTGATAAAGCCAGTGACTGATGTAGTGTATTCCTCAATGTCATCGGAAGAATCACGGAACATGTTCCAGTCTGTGATAGCAAAACAGTCCTGTAGTTTAGCATCTGCTTCATCTGACCACTTTCTTATTGCCCGAGTCACTGGTGCTTCCTGCTTTAATTTTTGCTTGTAAGCAGGAATCAGTAGGATAGAGTTGTTGTCGGATTTACCAAATGCAGGGCGAGGGAGAGCTTTGTATGCGTCTCTGTGTGTGGAGTAAAGGTGGTCCAGAGTTTTTTTCCCTCGTTTGCACATTTAACATGTTGATAGAGATTTGGTAGAACTGATTTAAGTTTCTCTCCATTAAAGTCTCCGGCCACTAGGAGCGCCGTCTCTGGGTGAGTGGTTTCCTGTTTGCTTGTTTCCTTATACAGCTGACTGAGTGAGGTCTTAGTGCCAGCATTTGTTTGTGGTGGTAAATAAACAGCCCCGAAAAGTATAGCTGAAAACTCTCTAGGAAAGTAGTGTAGCCTGCAATTTATCACAATATACTCTACTTCAGGCAAGCAAAATCTAGAGACTTCCTTAGATTTTGTGCACCATCTGTTGTTTACAAATATGCACAGACAGCCCTCCCTTTGTTTTACCGGAGTGTGTTGTTCTATCCTGCCGATTCAGCATATATCCCGCTTTCTGAATATCCATGTCGTCATTCAGCCACGATTCCGTGAAACATAGGATATTACATTTTTTTTGGTAGGATATTCGTGATCGTACCTAGTCTAATTTATTGTCCAATGATTTTACGTTGGCGAGTAATATTGACGGTAACGGCAGCTTTTCTACTCGCCTTCTGCCGGTCCTGACGAGGCATCCGGATCTTCGTCCTCTGTACCTGCGTTGCTTCCACTTGCGAATACCTGGGATGTCAGCCCTGCCGGGTGTTTGGAGAATATCATGTGAGTCTTGCTTCTTGTTGAAAAAATCTTTGTCTAATCCGAGGTGAGTGATCGCTGTTCTGATATCTAGAAGCTCTATTCTGCTGTAAAATATGGTTGCAGAAACATTATGTACAAAATAAGTTACAAATAACGCCAAAAAAACACACAATAGTACAATTGGTTGGGCGCCTGTAAAACTGCTGCCATTTCTTCCGGCACCAGTTTTTAATACTCAATTAGAATTTGGTAGCGTTGCCTATAAATTGTTTTGAGTAGCCTTCCACAAGCTTCCCACAATAATTTGGGTGAATTTGGGTGAATTTTGGCCCATTCCTCTTGACAGAGCTGGTGCAACTGAGTCAGGTTTGTAGGCCTCCTTGCTCGCACACGCTTTTTCAGTTCTGCCCACACATTTTCTATAGGATTGAGATCAGGGCTTTGTGATGGCCACTCCAATGCCTTGACTTCGTTGTCCTTAAGCCATTTTGCCACAACTTTGGAAGTATGCTTGAGGTCATTGTCCATTTGGAAGACCCATTTGCGACCAAGCTTTAACTTCCTGAATGATATCTTGAGATGTTAGTTCAACGGTTTTGGAGCCGTAGTTTCTTCCTTGCTGAGGGCCTTTCAGGTTACATCAATACAGGACTCGTTTTACTGTGGATATAGATACTTTTGTACCTGTTTCCTCCAGCATTTTCACAGCATTTGCACTTTTCGCACCAAAGTACATTCATCTCTAGGAGACAGAATCGTCTCCTTCCTGAGCGGTATGACGGCTGTGTGGTCCCATGGTGTTTATACTTGCATACTATTGTTTGTATAGATTAACGTGGTACCTTCAGGCATTTGGAAATTGCTCCCAACGATGAACCAGACTTGTGGAGGTCTACAATTTTATTTATGTTTATTGGCTGATTTCTTTTGATTTTCCCATGATGTCAAGCAAAGAGGCACTGAGTTTGAAGGTATGCCTTGAAATGCATCCACAGGTACACCTCCAATTGACTCAAATTATTTCAATTAGCCTATCAGAAGCTTCTCAAGCCATGACATCATTTTCTGGAATTGTCCAAGCTATTTAAAGGCACAGTCCACTTAGTGTATGTAAACTTCTGACCAACTGGAATTGTGATTCAGTGAAATAATCTGTCTGTTAACAATTGTTGGGAAAATGACTTGTGTCATGCACAAAGTAGATGTCCTAACCGACTTGCCAAAATAATAGTTTGTTAACAAGACATTTGTGGAGTGGTTGAAAAACAAGTTTTAATGACTCCTAATGACTCTTAATGACTCCTTTAATGACAACCTAAGTGTGTATGTAAACTTCCGACTTTAACTTACTCAATCAAGGGCTTTTCTTTCTTTTTACTATTTTCTACATGTAGAATAATAGTGAAGGCATCAAAACTATTAAACAACACGTATGGAATCATGTAGTAACCAAAGAGTGTTAAATAAATCTAAATATATTTTATATTTGACATTCTTCAAAGTAGCCTCCCTTTGCATTGATGACAGCTTTGCACACTCTTGGCATTCTCTTAACCAACTTCATGAGGTAGTCACCTGGAATGCATTTCAATTATCGGGTGTACCTTGTTAAAAAATTAATTTGTGGAATTTCTTTCCGTCTTAATGCGTTTGAGGTAATCAGTTGTGTTGTGACAAGGTAGGGGTGGTATACAGAAGATATCCCTATTTGGTAAAATACCAAGTCCATATTTTGCAAGAACAGCTCAAATAAGCAAAGAGAAATGACAGTCCATCATTACTTTAAGAGATGAAGGTCAATCAATCCGGAAAATTACCAGAACTTTTAAAGTTCCTTCAAGTGCAGTTTCAAATATCATCAAGCGCAATGGTGAAACTGGCTCTCATGAGAACCGCCACAGGAAAGGAAGACATATTACATTACATTACATTTAAGTCATTTAGCAGACGCTCTTATCCAGAGCGACTTACAAATTGGTGCATTCACCTTATGACATCCAGTGGGACAGTCACTTAACAATAGTGCATCTAAAACTTAAGGGGGGTGAGAGGGATTACTTATCCTATCCTAGGTATTCCTTAAAGAGGTGGGGTTTCAGGTGTCTCCGGAAGGTGGTGATTGACTCCGCTGTCCTGGCGTCGTGAGGGAGTTTGTTCCACCATTGGGGGCCAGGGCAGCGAACAGTTTTGACTGGGCTGAGCGGGAGCTGTACTTCCTCAGTGGTAGGGAGGCGAGCAGGCCAGAGGTGGATGAACGCAGTGCCCTTGTTTGGGTGTAGGGCCTGATCAGAGCCTGGAGGTACTGAGGTGCCGTTCCCCTCACAGCTCCGTAGGCAAGCACCATGGTCTTGTAGCGGATGCGAGCTTCAACTGGAAGCCAGTGGAGAGAACGGAGGAGCGGGGTGACGTGAGAGAACTTGGGAAGGTTGAACACCAGACGGGCTGCGGCGTTCTGGATGAGTTGAAGGGGTTTAATGGCACAGGCAGGGAGCCCAGCCAACAGTGAGTTGCAGTAATCCAGACGGGAGATGACAAGTGCCTGGATTAGGACCTGCGCCGCTTCCTGTGTGAGGCAGGGTCGTACTCTGCGGATGTTGTAGAGCATGAACCTACAGGAACGGGCCACCGCCTTGATGTTGGTTGAGAACGACAGGGTGTTGTCCAGGATCACGCCAAGGTTCTTGGCGCTCTGGGAGGAGGACACAATGGAGTTGTCAACCGTGATGGCGAGATCATGGAACGGGCAGTCCTTCCCCGGGAGGAAGAGCAGCTCCGTCTTGCCGAGGTTCAGCTTGAGGTGGTGATCCGTCATCCACACTGATATGTCTGCCAGACATGCAGAGATGCGATTCGCCACCTGGTCATCAGAAGGGGAAAGGAGAAGATTAATTGTGTGTCGTCTGCATAGCAATGATAAGAGTGACCATGTGAGGTTATGACAGAGCCAAGTGACTTGGTGTATAGCGAGAATAGGAGAGGGCCAAGAACAGAGCCCTGGGGGACACCAGTGGTGAGAGCGCGTGGTGAGGAGACAGATTCTCGCCACGCCACCTGGTAGGAGCGACCTGTCAGGTAGGACGCAATCCAAGCGTGGGCCGCGCCGGAGATGCCCAACTCGGAGAGGGTGGAGAGGAGGGTCTGATGGTTCAC